>NC_030994.1:3001359-3123599 GCF_000149955.1 Fusarium oxysporum f. sp. lycopersici 4287 | reverse complement strand
CCGCCCCCGTGCTTGAAAACCAGAAAAGTCTGATTTACTATTCTCAGCCGCGGTCACTCACTAACAGCAACGACCCTGACATCACACTCAATCATCGTGGTGATTAAGCCCTTTGATTGCGCAGTGTATACTAGACCTCATTGAATGGGCGGTTATGTTGAGTTTGAATCACTCGCCGCTTTCTGCAGCTTCGAACTAACGAAGTTTGTACATCAGTAGATTCACCGCTTCTGCCCAACGTATACCGTGATCCCAAACCGTAGTTCCCTGCATATGCAGTGTTGGCGAGAGTCATGATTCACTCTAATTTACCCATCAGTGAAATCTCAGGCAATTGAACTATAAAAGCGAGCCGCGCTCGGGATTTCAACCATTTCCTGCCAAGCAAACCAATCCAAGAACCGTAACAACAACCGCTATAATCTTCCTACCACTCAACAACACAGTCATAACACCATGCCCTCCAAATCCCAGATCGAGGCAGAGCTCAAAAGCCTCAGAATCCGTCTGCAGATGTTGCAAATAAACGTCGACACGGGAAGGCGGGAAATCCAGGCCATGATAAAGGAAAGAACAGAGCTAGAATCAGTTATGAATGGAGGCTATACTCAATCTGAAAAGGATTCGGTACAGAGGCGAAATGTTCAGCTTTGTATGACTCTGAGGAGTCTCTCCCATAGGCAAACACTGCGGGTTCAGGAGTTGGTGAGTTGTCAAGAAAAGGAGAGGGAGCTCGAGAGGGATTTGCGATCAGCGAGTTAGGTCTCCGGGAAGACCCAAGCCCAAGTACGCTTCATGGGCTTGGTTGTGAGTGAAGGATAAGGGTTTACTGCTACCATCTTCCTTTTGCGATAGCCCGTATCTGGCTGTGGAATCCGAAGGGTCCCTCGATGTGCTGATGACTCCTTGTTTGACTCCATTCGCAGCAACTGAAGACAAGCTGGTTAAGATTTTTGTGGAGAGGCCAGTGAGTAGATTGGGTGATGGGTCAAGAGCTACACGCTCCGCAAGCTTCCCCATCAACTCCTCAAGCCTGCTCAAACGCTGCGCGAGGTGTCGCATGGACAGCTGTGATGCCTCTGAATCGTCGGCGAAGTCCTGATCGCGACATATTTTGCCTCGACTTTTGCACGGTGCACACGCAAGATCGTCTTGGGCCGTGAACTGACATCGCATCTTGCGACGCCGACCTTTTGCAAGTTAAACAATGAGCTTTAACCTCGCGAATGCTGAGCCTACATTCCCAGCAGCTATGTGTGCCTTTGCGAATCTTCCAAAGTTGGATGTGTTTTGCGGTTTTTCTGGTTTGTTCATTGTTATTGCCACGAAGAAAGCGGTTAGGCAGGAATGGGAATGCGTGCGGGTTGAATATGGAATCCCAACTGCCAATTAATAAAGTCTGTCTTCATTATTGACCAGTTTAGGTTCATTTGAATTGCCAGCTAGGCGTGGTCAACAGGTTTGGGTGGCGCCCTGAATTCGGCGGCTCGGAATATCGATTTTGCAAGAACTCAGATGGGAAAATGACCGCCTTAGACGAGAGGAGACGAGACAGGTGTTGCGAAGATGTAATCTTGAACCAGCAGGCTCAAGCACGAGAAAATGGGTTCACGTTCGACTAGTGTACATGTAGCGTAGAAACTCGATAAACTGAGGGGCTTGACATTTCCACTTCTCCTTCGCTTATGCACAATCTGCCCCGCTATGCCCTTACTTGAGCCATAGAAAGCCTCTCGTTCCTCAAGGCAAATATGAGCTCTTTTTCTTCCTTATCCGCTCTCCGTCCCAGCATCTCATCATACGATGGCATCCGATCTTCCCGAACAACATCAGGCCCTCGTCCTCGAGGATCGTGAGGCCGGTTTCGAGCTCAAAACGCTGTCAACGCCGCAGCCCGGTCCTGGCAGCGCCACCATTCTCATCGAGTCCGCTGGGATACTTCCATACCATCATCAAGTCATCCGCCATTACCCAATCCCCATCCCGCTCGTTGGCGGCTTCAGTGCGATCGGACGCATTGCAGCAATCGGCCCAGACGCAGTTGCACTGCAGCTGGGTCAGCTCGTGTACGTGGACTGTGTTATACATGCGCGCGACGACCCGGACGAGTTTTTCCTATCGGCCGTCATCGAGGGATTCACGGATGGAAGCAAAAAGTTGATGCGAGACGTATGGCGCGATGGGACGTTTGCCGAATATTTCAAGGCTCCGCTGGAGAACTGCATCCCGCTCAACGAGAATCGTTTGTGCAAAGAGCTAGGATATTCGATCCCGGAGCTCACGTACATGGCCTACTTGCTCGTCCCGTATGGGGGGCTAAGAGACATCAAGCTTGAACCGGGTGAAACCATTGTCATCTGCCCAGCGACCGGCGGATACAGCGGCGCAGCGGTACAAGTTGCCCTCTCGATGGGCGCGAGAGTGATTGCCATGGCTCGGAATGGAGAGAAGCTAGCCAAGCTGAAAGAGCATGTGGAGAAGACATCCCCCGGTGCGAATCTCGAGACAGTACTCATTACAGGAGACGAAAGCAACGATGCCGCTGCCCTGAGAGCTTTTGGCACCATTGACGCCGCGCTCGACTTAACACCATCAACTGCCGCCACGTCGGCGCATACGAAGAGTGCGATCCGGGCGCTGCGACGGGGAGGGAGGGTGAGCCTGATGGGCTCAACTAACAACATCGGCGCTGGTGAAATCTTGACAAACGATATTACTCTGAAAGGTGAGAATTTCTCGAATTGACGGCCTGGCTTACTGACGCTTCCCAGGGAAAATGATGTACGACAGGCCGGACATCCTGCAGTTGATCAAAATGCTTGAGAGAGGTCTGTTCTCCCGCGGCACCAACTTTGTTGACGTCAAGACATTTGCTCTGGGAGACTGGAAACAGGGTCTAGACACCGCGGCTGACCATGTGGGCATCGCCAAGTGTGCCGTCTTTGTTCCACGGGCTTAAGCTCTCGTCATTCTACACCCCGTGATATGCCTTATACTGACGATGATATTCGGGACCGAATGTTCGTTTCGGTCCTTCCGGCCGGTCCCTGGCGTGCACGTGGCTGGTCAGTCTGATTCTGCCCTTGTTGACCGCCCTGGTGGTACCGTGTCGTGCGTGACATTGGTTTCCTTTATAGCGCGCTGCTAAGATATAAAAAGAGACCATTCTAACCTAACGTACTACACTAGTGAGTACTGTTGGAGAAGTGGCATTGCATGATGATGTTACACAGGCAGCCCCCCCAGGGAAGATGTCATCCATGATATCTGAATTATTAGAACAGTGTTTCAGATCTGTTATAGGATTAGCAGGTCTAGTATCTTGGCCTCGCCCCCTCGGATACAAGGACAACGGGGGAGAACGAAGAATAGGGAGGACTATAAATACACTTAGAATCATCCTAACATTATCTTTCATTATCAGTTTCCTAGTAAGGGCGCGCTATCTGATAAAAGATTGGGCGACTTTATCGTTATGTTTCCACAACGCCCATGCGTGATATCACTCGTTTTTATATGGCTAACTCAGTCACATTCTCGCCCCTCGTCTTATGTCCTCCGTTCGATCCCGGCTACAACAACTATTCCATGTCTTCTGCCACTGTAGCACGCACTTTCAATCCAAAATCGCGGAACAAAGCGTAACTCTCAGATCGCATCGGACTGAGAGGCTCGGTAAGCTGAAAATCGAATGCCCGCAGCAACTATACCGTCGCAAGTCAGCGGAAACTATACCCTTGGGATGAACTCTGTTTGGCAACAAACCTCGAAGTACACTTTTTGCAGCTCCATAAACGCCAGCGGCTTTCCAGCACACATCCATCGGCCGTGACCAAAGTTCATTTCGACGTTGCGACGCATCTCGGCGAGATTGGAGGCTGAAAGACCAATGAAGCGTTCTGGTCGAAAGACATCGGCGTCTGGGCCGAAGAGGGCTTTGGAACCTAAGATAGCCGAGAAGTTGATGGCGATGGATGTGCCACCGGGAATGAAGTGCCCGTTGATGGTGTCGCCGCCAGCTGGCACCTCTTTCGCTTGCTGTCCAGTTGTCACTGGCCGCATACGGAGACCTTCATATATCACCGCCTGACGGGAGGGAGTTCGAGTGTTAGTATTCCATATACGGTAAATTCTGCGTAAATGGACTCACTTGGAGATAAGGTAGCTCGCGTGCCTGAGCAGCAGTAATTGGACTTGAAGCCCTTCCCTCACGAATAGCACCTCGAATCTCTTCCTTCAGCTTCCGATAGACGCGAGGACACGACATGAGGTAGAATAGAGTGACCCGGATAGCCGCTGCAGTGGTATCGGATCCCGCGACGAACATGAAAAGCGTCTCGGACTGGGCATTACCCTCGGATAAACCATGGACTTTGAACGAGCTCTGATAGCAGAAGACATCAATGGTCGTTCAACAAATCTGCTGGATAGGGGAAAGTGAGGCACTCTGACATACCAACATATCTGTCTTCTCTGTCTGGTCTTGACTATAGCGTCGTCGGACGTTGTCATTCGTAACTCTAAGCGCCATAAGTTAGTCCAAGACTGTTCCATGAATTACTTGACAATCGGAAGGAAGTGCCACATACTTCATCAGCGGGCCAATTCCATGAGTATCAGTCTCGCGTGGCCCAAAATACTTGAGAAACGTAGTCGAGTACATCACAGCTCGGATCCACGGTACATCACTTGTCAGCGCCATCAAAGGCATATGCTCATCCAACCCCTCATAGAACCTGTACGGGTCCGAGTCAGAAGTGCAGCAACCAAACTCCGTCCCGAGCGCCACTTTGGAAATGACGTCGAGGGTGAAATACGACAAGACGTTGAGGAGGGGCAGTGTACGGATTGCACCAGATGCGGGCTCCGAGAGATATTTGCGGCGAATCAAGGATATGAGGCTGTTGATCTGCTGGTCTACAGCACCCTCGAGATTCGGCGTATCGCGACCACTATACGCAGGGGCCACCCTTGCTTTCGCGCGATCATGTTGGCGAGGATCTCTCACTGCAAACATAGTTTCGTGGTACGGATTGAACCGAACACCGTCGACCCAAGAGGATTTGCCATATGAGCTCTTTGTCGCCGACATGCGCTTGACGAGCTCAACATCTGAAGTGAGCAGGACCTCCGGGCCAATTCGTACCAACGAGCCGTATTTTTCATCGAGAGCAACGAATATATGGTGCTGTTTACCACTGTAGGCAATCCATCCGTTCCAGATGTAGCTCAGTCCTGCAAACCAGGGGCCTGGGACGTGTCGGAGGCGATACCATGCTATAAAGGTTGTTCCGAGCCACCATGATGACAGCAAGCAGAGCACGGCTATGCCGATGCCACTAGAAGTCGGGAATTCTGATAGATAAGATAAGGTCATCGCTACTTGTAGGTTTCTATCAGATGTTGACTTGGCCGTTTCTTAACCGAAATGCAGGGGGGGAAAACGTTGAAGGGTTGAATGGGGATACAATTGAGATCTTAAACGCATTTGCAAATCAGGCTGCGAGTCTAGATGTCCTCACTAACAACCCAGAAGCAGTGTCTCATAATTGTTCTTTCGTTCTGTATTTAGCCGGTTGGTAGTAAAAGACAGCCATATCTACCTTATACAGCCTCGCGCATATGCAGTTGCTTTGTCACGCTTATGCATTACATTGCAGATTGGCATAAATACGACCACCTTCGACGGCCAAGAGCCAATAATCAGTTTTCTATCTATAGTCTCCGTTTTCAAACGTATCACTTGACTCTTTGTCTCTTCTGGGTCTGCAGGTAAGAAAGTCACATGTTTTGCATGCATACATAAACGTCATACATCCCGGAATGAAGCCCAGAAAGGCCCTTACTGGTGGGAGTTCATCATGCCCATTTGGTGTAGAAGGCCTCAAAATCGAATACTGCAGCTTCAAATGCATCAGGCTGGACTTGAAGCAGTGGCAACGCATTTCTGTGAGAATTACACCGCAGTTTTCTTCCTGTCTGGTTCCCAGCTGGCTCGAGGAGCGATAAGACAATCACTAGGACGTATCTAAAAGAGAGGAAGTATGTACGTCCTGGTGGAGGTCAGTGACTAATAAATGCATACGGGGGCAAAGATCTGCACGTCCTTGAGCGCGACCGGCAAATGATATTTCCGTTATGTGACATTCAGGATAACGCTACCCGTGCCCGCGGGCTATAATTCTAAGACAGACCAGTCAACTGATGACCGATACCACCGATGAAAGCCACCAGCACCGTGGATCATGCTGTATTATGAACCCTGGCAATGCATGGCAGGCAGTTGCACATGCAGCCTCTAAGACCGAGGATGTCAAGTTGGCTGACACTGCGTTGGACAAAGAGGTGGACAATTGGACGAAGGCTACGGGACGGGATAGGGACATTTTCATCCTGTCACGCACTGCAGCCGGTGAAGAGATCGAGTTTACTTGCAGGAACCGGAGAACAATGGAGGGAAATCTCCCGTAGCTATTGAGGTTCTGAGGGCCAGGCGGTTGACACAATATTACCCGAGAACTAGGGCTACGGCATGTCGAAGGATCCTGTGAACAAGTACATGACGAGATTAGGATAAGGTTACCACTCACCACTGGCTGAAGTCAAATACGTAGCGTGGCGAATAACCGGCGAGACAAAGCTTGAGAAGCCTGCGGTTGGAGCGCGAAAACAACACAGTCACTTTCACGTTGCAAAGGTGCCAGATGCCCTGAAAAGAAGTACGTGATAAGATTCAATTTAGCTACCTGAACTATCTGGTCCACTACATACTCTTCCCAAATCTGTCTAACAAAATCCGCACAACGGGATTTACAGACGCAGCCCGCATAATCAGGGGCAGGGAAGGTACTCAACCAGCTACTGTCGACCCTGGTATTCAGCAGCCTCGGGTTGTTCATCGACCTATAAACGTTAGTCACATAGCGTTTCACGTTACGATTAGGGGGTTTACTTACATCCTTGGAAGACGAATCAACTCGTGGAGTTTCTCGGCCGAGGTCAAGAGCACTTTGAGCGAAGCCGCTTAGATCTGGAACTGTGCTCCGATTATGACCCGAAGGTCCAGGGGATGAGTCATCTGGGAACTGAGTCTGTGATCCGGAACACTGTAATATAGGTCTAACTTCGGAACACATGATGCGACTCAGTGACATCTCGGCCCGACGTCCGCCACGAGCTCCAGTCACTTCATTTCTTGAAAACGAGGGCTGTTGGTTAGAAGGGCCAGCCTCGTGCTGTTCTGCAGCTTGAGGCCGAATTGTGCCCCGAGGCTCAAGGTGAGTTCCGTTTGAATATCCATGACTGGGTAGGCGAAATGGATGGTAAGGAACGAATGGACCTGCAGCAGTGAATGCATGTGCCGGATCAGAGGGCTGTGCATTTCTACCAACAGAAGTCAAGTCGATTACTTCTCGACGGTACGGGTGCATACTGCGTTCCTCTTGAAGTGGAAGCTGGCGCTCATCCGCACGTTCCCGTGTCCTTTCACTCGATGGCCCAGCATTTCTGGTTTCCCAAGGCCTTTGAGCATCTCCCTCACTCATTGACGCAGTCCTTCTTGCGAATCCATCTCTCCAAGGCCCATTAAATACACCAGGGGATGGTCCGATTTGCTGAGACAGGGTTCTCGATCGAGGCTCATGCGAAGTTTGATACGGACTTGCAGTTCCAGGTTGATATTGATCTCGGGTAGGGTAAGTCCTGCCCGAGACCTCATAGTCACGTCCAGAATGCCAAGAGCGCTGCTGATCCTGATACCCGGCGTCGTGCGGGCTGGAGATCCCATAGTCTTCGGTGAGCGGATACGGCGTAATCCGAGGTAGCCATCGAGGTGGGGAAGGGCTCCGCGGTCGATACATGGGCGGGTGGCTTGTAGAATAGATTCCAGGGGAACGGTTATCATTGGCACTCCCGAATACCGTGGCCGGCTTTGGGGAAGGGGGACGACGCCCCTGTGTCGACGCACCGTGAAATGATCCACGCGCAGAACAGTTGTACTCTCCCATTGCAGCGTAATTAAGGTACTCCTGATCGTGGCGAGGTGGCACCTGAGGGGTTGTGGGTAGAGAAGTACCTTGAGCCACAGATTCATCACGACGGCGCTTCGAGGGTACACGGTTCACAGGAGGTGCCGGACGTACATCCCTCTCAAAATCCCTAATCGGGCGGTCATGATCCTGAACCTTTGGCAGCCCGTGACTTCGTGGAGTCTCATCGCTCGATTCTGGCTCCGACAGTGGGGGTGAAGGTCGAGATCGCTCTCGAGGTTGATTCACATGGCTATCTAGGTAGCCAGCCTTCGGATCCAATATTGGAACCTCCCATTTTGCATCATTTCGATGCAGATTAAGTTGAACCCCGAAACAGAAGTATGTAAACAGGAGTAAAAGGTCGGACTCACACAGGAGGGCACCGATCAATTTCGGCACGTCCCTTCGGAGATTCATACGCGAATAACGACTCGAGGTGCCTTTGTTGGTACTGTACGAGACCTCGTTTTTCCGGTCGGCTTTTTATCTCCGACACAAGCTCAGCCATGGTGCGAACAACCAGAACACGCGTACCCTTAACTTCCACAAGAGCGTAATTATGGCTTGGCTTGTACAAAATTGGCTCTGCGTCAACCTCCATGATACCAAAAATATCATCATCCAACGAAGCGCCAACGATGACAGCATTCTTCGGAGAGACTCGGCATACATCCAGGGCCTTTTGAAACACGCGAGCGTCTGGCTTGCGCACTGTTGGATCTGCCGGAGTTATCAAAGCATCGATGTAGTGCCAGAAATTGAGATCCTTCACAACATCCCACTCAACAACATCGTCGACAACAACAATCGCGTACTCGAGCTGCTTCAACTCCCCCAAATATCGAGAAGCGCCGCGGACTTCGAACCGGTTGCGGCTGAATTCACCAGCAAACTCGCGGCCGATCAGTTGCCGCTCACTCGCCGGCGGCAGATTAAGATCAAGCTGTTGAAAAATCATTCCGACTTTATCAATCGAAACCTGTGGAATGCTGTTGGGTTGAATGCCGCGCGGACCTGACCGATGGATCTGGCGGTGGAGGAGCTGTCGGTACGCCGCAGTCATGGCAGCATGGTAGCCGCGTTTGAGCTCTTCCATGGGTTTGTTCCGAAGGTCCGGGCTGAGCTGCCTGCACTTCTCAAGACCACGCTCAGTCGCATGGTCGTGGTCGAAGAGGGTGTTCAGTGTGAAGAAGATGACCTTGCCGCCTTGGAGATGGAGTGCCAATTTCTCTGGGGGTTTAGGAGGCGGTAGTGGGTTGACAGCCATTGCCTCCTTGCTTGAGCTTGGCTGGGAGGACATTTTGCAACGAGAACCTGTTGAAGAGTTTTATTTGAATGAGTGTGTGAGGAAGAAAAAAACCGGCTCTTATATAGAAGATTTAATGCGCTCATGTTCAGGCAAGACACTGAGTTTGTTTCAAAGAAATAGATGCATTATAAGTTTTTTATTTATTCGCGCAAAGTATATACCTTCCATGCGCTCGAGATGATGAATTGTCCCATGGCTCAGAGATGCAATGATGGAAGCCTTCTCGTGTTGTCGAAAAAAACTTCGATACAAAAGAATTGATAGAGTTAAACTTTTGGACGTAGCTATTGATGGAACTCTATCTTTGTATCCGTTGTGAGATTGATAAATTATAGTTCATCATAAGTCTGACAGCCTGATTAATCTTCGCCGATTATCAGATCCGCCTTTAGTGGCCATTCAACTTTTTTTCCATCCACTTTCCGATCAGTCCGTTAGACGGATTCTCAATAAAATAAACATTCATGATATAAACAGCGCAAAACACTATACAATAAACTCTCAACAAGCTGATCAAACCATGTATGGAGAGCAAATGCACAAGAACCTCCGACCCGGGTACGTCAAGAGTAAGTTGAGTTGATATCAAAGCACACAGTGCTCACAACGCTCACCATGTCAGAATCTGAGTATGTTGACGGATCTTCAAAGCCTGCGACATGCTAGCGAGGCTCTGGTCTTGTCTCTACTGTGTCGAATTCTATTGATGCTGCGCTTTGCGTGGCCTTCATGCTCGAAGGATTTGTCCTGCTTGTTCACCCAACTTGGATGCATTCGCTTGCTAATGTGAGTTTCTTACTGAGTTGCCTCATCATGAGTATGGTCTCAGAGAATGGTGTAATGGCAAGAGTCGCTCAGAAAGCGAGACTGCTGATATTTTTCTGCTTGCTTCCCCAACCAGTCCAAGGTTCCAGGAACGAAAGTCAAACGAGGCGGCAAAAGTTATCTCACATGATTATTCACTGACGAGATTGATCTCACATCTGTGTTGCAACCTGATTCAAAACAAATTGGTGTAAAAACAATTTCGCTGTCGCTTCCTCAACTGACGCATCTCACAAACACTGAATCCGGGAATTCATCCTGCGGGTCTGGCAGCGGATTGCGACCAAAGTTTTACCAGATTGAGCTATGGCGATCTACACATGCTCATTTCGGCAATGGAGATATCGCAGGGTCGTCGGGTCATCTATTCCCGCAGCGCACGACAACCGTTGGACAAAAGGATCAGCTGATTGCCGGCAAAAGAGCCATCAAGGGTCTGGTCGGTCAACAAACAAGGGGCCAATGTCACGGTTCGGTTGGCGGCTTCTAGAGCACGTGGGCTGTCAACGGTTAGGTCCCTTGCAGTAGCCATGGCAAAGTGCCATTGCGAACAGGGATTAGGGACTTCGATTTTCCCGTCAAAAATGCATGAGTCGGATAAGCTTGTTCGCATTTAACTAGCAAGGTTTGTGGGAAATGCACGAAACTTCGAATCTGGAAGTTTGTTCATCTCAGTGCCACAATGAACCAATCAGCGCTGAACATCAATGCGCGCATAATTCCCTGCAAAGTTTAAACCACTCTTCTTCAAACCCCATTCGTGGAAAGACTACTGATGGCTTGTCGCAAATAACGAGGGAGCACTAATGCATCACGAGCCGTTCCCTATTTGCTTATCTCAGTCCCCAGCACGTTGATGATCAGCGCGAGTCATGTCTCGTCTGTCAAACTGCGGGACCCTTGCATCTAAAGCTGCGGACCCATGGTGAACGGCCAATGCCGAGCTGTCACGAATACCGCTTTCCGATTTTTATACGAATTTCTTGTTTGGTATTGACCTATCACAACTTCTACTCAAATCCTGCACTGTCCTTCAGGGTCCTTTTGATGGAACACACGACAAGGCTGTTCCATACTAGTTCGCCTCTGCTCCCTGAGCTCCGCACTTCTTCTCACAATAGTAGGTAAACTGAGATTCATGGTCAGCCAGGAATCCAAAAGAGACCCAGTAACAGGGACTGGGAACAGTATGCTACGTTACTCACCTCGTCACCGCCAATATGCCAGTCCTTGGACTCACAGACAAGACCATCCTACTTCGTGTTAGCGCCTCATTTTATCAAGACATTACACCTGGGGCGTCCCACAAAGCGACAGTCAGGGCACTTGTCCCACTGTTTGTTGCCAGTATTGCGGTTCCTGTAGTAGTTGCAGGCACAGTTCGTAGCGCCGGGAAGAATCTCATAGTTCACCTTCCAGTTGTAACTGGGGCTCCATGGCGTTCCTCCGATGGGGTCGTAGTGGCGGTTGGTGACGCAGACAGCTTGGCTGTGAAGCTTTGCAGAAGCGCTGTTGAGATCTTGTTAGTACTGAGGTGTGCGGGGGTGGACCCTAGGGAATCGTACAGAGTCGCGAGAGCGAGAAGAGAGGTGATGCTGAGGAACTGCATTGCGACTTGTGATGTGAGAGAGAGGGACAATGAAGATTCAGGCTGGGGCTGAGAGAGGTAGGGAAGAATGTGATGCTGGATGATCTGGGCTTCAACAATGGGATCGAGAGTGCTTATATGCTGAACATCGCGGCTAAATCTCAAGGACGACCCCGAAGGCGGAAGATTCAACTCTTTCATGCCAACCCGTGGCCCAGGCATTGTCTGACTGTTATCTGAAGCTATACCCTTTTTTCAGACCTGACCTGCCAATTTCGTACTCGAGTCATGCTATACCATAGATAACCAGGATACATCGTGTCTCCAAGTCCTATCGCTCTCCCACGAGGCTTGGCAGTTGCCTTGTAATCACAACTTCGTGGACGAAAACACCACAAGTGAAGTCGTCATAGCAATAGCTCTGTAAGCTACTCGACCAGTGATAATTTAATCCGTATCTCGGACCGACGTATCAACCTTGTTGTCGTGATCGTCAGTGTTAGTTGGACCCGTCGACTAGCGAGTCACCTTCCTAATGTACCAGAAGCTCGGGTCTTACCGAGACCTAGACGGGATAAACCCACAATCACCGATACATTGATATCCTGTCAACGGACGATCTTTATAACCGCGCAAATAGCTTCAAGTTTGGGCACGTTGGGAGATTACGAGGGAGTCTCCGGAATCGGATGAGAAGCAACTGCCGATGTTGCAGTGATGAGTGAATTATCAACGGCCTTGATAGAACGAGATATACCTTGAGGATTTGGATTTCCGGCCTTCCATACTTGGGTATAAAGGGGTGAGCTGCTCTTGGCAGCAGAACGGCTTTCATTCTTCAACCAGCACCTCTTTTCCAACTTCTCAAGAACTTCTCTCTATCTTACCTTCTCTGGAGTCTTCGAAAGATGATTGCCCCTAAGTTTATCCTTCTCAGCCTGGCCGCTGTTGCCAGTGCTGCTCCGTTCATGACTGAGCGAGATCTCAACGCGACCCTCTGGACCCCCGACCACATCCTCAAGCAAGATGAAGTCATTCTCTACGGCGAAGGTCGCAGTAAGTCACCATCTCACTTTCAAAACTCATCATAAGTTAACATACCCTCAGTGGAGGTTGTCCACGTCAGCGTCTATGAGAAACTTCTCGAGTCAGAGGACATCTCCCCCATCACTCCTGAAATCGACCAAGACTGGCTCGACGCCGGATCCAAAGCCGTCGCTCCCCGCGATCTCGAGGAACGTCAGTCTTGCGGCTCCACCACCTCCTACGTGACCGACCGCACCGAACGCTTCGTCGACTGGGACGTGCAAATGTCCCCTGTCGTCATCGGCGCCGGCCGCAGCGGCATCGACGTCAGCGTCGCATCCTCTTTCAGCATCTCCAACGGCGTTTCCGTCAGCGCGGGTCTCGATCTCAAAGCCGTCAAGGACCGTCTTGGCGCCAGCTTTGGTATCAACTACTCTCGCACTTGGACTACTCAAGCCACCGTCACTGTCCGCGGTACCGTGCACGATGGTGAAACTGGTGTTGTTATTACTCGACCTTGGACTAACCGCCGTTACGGACGTCAGTTCAGAGGATGTGTTGGGTCTATGCAGCAGACTGGTACGTGGATGGCTGATGCGCATGAGGAGGGTTCTTATGAGGGTGTTAAGTGGGTTGCTGGTGCTATTACTATGTGTATTAAGAGACAGAGCGGTATTCCTCTTTCTCGATGCAATGGTGGTGGAAACTTCCGGTAATTCGTTGTTGATGGGTCTAGAGCCGGTACGAGTCATGGTCATGGTATATAACCTGCTACTTGGTTGGTGCAAAGACCGAGCATATAGTAGGGAAGTATAAGGAATTAGGGTATTTAGCAGGTAGATAGTGGCTAGGTCTGTAATTAGCTGGAAATATTTTTAAGATAGAATATAAGTAAAATTATTATTTACTTAACATATTATAGCTAATAATTACTTCTTTTCTTTTAAATATTTTATATTAATAGATTAAGGTAATATATTTAATAAATTAATAGGCTAAATAAGTAAATAGGCTGGATAAGTAAGTTATATTATATATTTTATATTTTATATTAACTATATTTAATTATTATAAGCTATGAGATTTTCTTAAATTATAAATTAAGTAATTAAATTAATTATTTATTTAAAATTTCTAAAATATATTATATTATCTTTAAAAAGTAAGTAATTATTATATAACTTTTTTATTCTAAGCAATATTACTCCTTTAGTTAAAATACCCTACTTATAGTATAATAAACTATTATAAATAACTTTTTTTATTATGGTGATTCCTAAATAGGAAAGTCAGGTAGGTTTAACGGTATTGTATTAACTAAAGCTTTGGCAAGAGGACACTCTGCTATGAGGCAATTTCAGGAAAAGGGTACTATTCGTATCCGAATCGTTATAGTCACCTGATCGATAAGCAGATAGCCTGTTTATCATGATAACAGATAAGACAGGAATTGGGGCATGCATATTATTGTTTTTATCTTCTTTTTCCTTTATATCCTCTTTTTATTATACCTCTTTCTTTCCTATATTTTTACTATCCCTAATCTCTTATATATCTCTTTAGGTATCTCTCTCTTATTATATATTATATCTCTTTCTTATATTTCTTATATCTACCTCTTCTTTATAATCTTGAGAACCCTTATATATATAGTATATCAGTAAGATAGCTTTCCATGGTATAATAGAACCCTATCCTAGCCCTAAGAGTAATAATTAAGTCTCATATATTAATTTAGCTAGATTATTATCTTGTGTGTTTTACTTTTATGAATTGTTTCCTAGACAATAGGTAACATTGTCGCTCATCACCTGGTCTAACCCTGGCTTCTGACTCCATTACCATGCCAAGTAACAGATCAAATCCCCTTGCGTTACCATAGGAATCAAGGGTTCACTTATGTCTAGCACAGAAAATGTCTTGATAGCGATTAAAAAAAAAAAAAAAATGAAGGCGTCCATTACTTGTTGCCCCTGTTAAGTACATTCCAACAAACCAGCCACAAAGTTACCAAGCCCGTGGTATCTTCCCCCGTTTAGCCGTTGGCAGTTTAAACGGGCAACTAATACGAGTGTGAGTTCAGCGCTAACATGAACGCGATTGAATTATTGTCCCTGACATATTTTAGATTCCACTGAAAATGTGGCGGAAAAGAGGGGCTTTATTGGATTCTAACAGCGCAAGGGGGATAATTAGCAGGCTCTCGCTAAAAACAATGCTACGGAATTCGACTCAGAGTTTGGGCATTCTTGTCATTGTCTACATGGCCAGATAAGACTCGAGAACAAGAAATGTCTCATACTGCCCATGCCGAATAACCGTTACTGTTGGTGAAGTTTGCGTTGGAATGTGACTGCTCCGCATGCAAGACGTTCTCAATGTCACCTGTTAATCGGAAAGCTGGATGTATATAGTCCATCCCCAACCCCTGTTCGCGCCGCCGACACTTGATCTTCACATTCGTATCCTGTCACTCGTTCAATCAATCGTTAATCTTCATCATGCGCCTGTCTTCAGGCCTCCTCCTGGCCAGCGCCTCCAGTGCGTTTGGCCAATTTAAGCAGTTTACGAGATTTACAAACACTAGCACCCCTGCTGTCGAGACCTCAACCTCTTCCACTGAACTCGAAACCTCTTCTGTCCCGCCTACCGCGAGTATCGAGACAACTACTACCAGTGTCGAGACCACCACTTCATCCTCAGCATCAGTCCTTGCACCAATTGTACTCAGTCTCAAAGACGCCATATTGGGCCAGGGTGCTTCATTCTACCCACCACCTGACGGCGATACTATGTAAGGATCCCCCAGAAGTTCTCATAATAACCGCAGTAGGTCTAACATGCCGTGAATCTAGTCTTATGTCTCCTGTGGCCATTGACTCTACGCTCAAGCGTCGCGCTAATCCTGCTCCTGCTCCTCTTCCGATCATCATTCCCAACTTCAATGTCCCCAACTTTGCAGTTACCTCTTTTAAACAGGCATTCTCTTCAATTACAGCTGCTTCAGCAGGTATTGGTGTGCAGCGTATCATGGTCACAAATGTCACATGCGTTTCGTGCGGCGGATCCCGTAAGCGGGCTGAGAGTACCCCTTGTGCTTTCGAAATTGTCGCCAATGGTGAGGTTGTCCAGATTCAACCTATTCCCGAGAATTTCAGCGGCAGTCTTGAAATATCCACCAACCCTTTTATCCTGAAGCTATCCAACAAATACCAATTGCAACAAGCTTGCGGCGATGTGATCGTCCCTGTAATCATTGCGGGGGTCGCTCTCAAGGATGCTCGGGGTGCAAGTTCAACTCCTCTCCCTTCCCCCAGTATTGGTACTTCCACTAGTAGTAAGACTGGTTCTTCTACCGAAACCAACAGCGCAGAGTTTACTACCAACTCCGAAGGCGAGACCGTCATCCCCACTGAGACTGCTACTGAAACCAACAGTCAAGGGTTTACGACCAACTCTGATGGTGAAACTATCTTCCCTACCGGGACTAATATCGCTACAAATTCAGAGGGTGCCACTACTAACTCAGACGGCGAGACTGTCTCCCCGACAGAGACTATTACAGGTGTCAACACTAACTCTGAGGGTGCCACTACCAACTCGGAGGGTAAGACTGTCTTTCCCACCGGCACTTCTACTGGTACAATTTCTGCTTCTTCAACTTCTACTTCAGTCGCTGGGTTTCCCGGCGATATCGGCGGTTTCAGTCTCTTCGGATGTGCAGGATCTACCGCTGGCTTCCCTACCTATACTCTTGCCGAGTCCAGCCCGTTGATGGATCTCAATGTATGTGCTGGCCTTTGCGAAGGACGTGCTCATTTTGGCGTCCATGATACGTAAGTCTTATCCTCATATTCTAAGAAGGCATTGTTAATAATTATCTAGTGCTTGTTACTGCGGAGATGTGTATGACGTTGATAGTACTGTCTTTTACAACTTGGACCAATGCGATATCGAGTGTCCTGGAGACAAAACCCAATTCTGTGGAGGTGAAGCCGAGAACAGGCTTCGGGCCCGCCAGGCCATCGCTAGCAATATCCTTCTTACCCTTTACGCTAGGGCCGAGGCTGTTGTCTCTCTTACTGAGTCTGTCACCCAAACGGTAACAAACCAGGAGACCATTATTACCACTTTTACCACTGTCGCTAGCGGTGAAAGCATAGCCACCGAGGTCGTCACCGCCACTCTGGTATGCATTGATGGGAAATGCCATTCAAGCAGCCCTAACACCGTTGCCGTCTACATTTTTGTCGAGATCAACGGCAGTGATTGTAACGGCCAATGGGTCTATATCTCTGAGCCCTGCCCTGGCGGCCAACAGTATATTCCCCACCTCTGCTCAGACGGAAAATGCGCCAGCCTCAAGGTTTACAAGCCTCAACAATGCCCAGATTGGTATAACTATAAGTCCTTCTTTGTTCCATCAGATTGCACAACTTGCGCTCAAGGCAAGTTTAGTTATCAGCCTTGGGAGAAGTCTTGGGGTACGCCTGATAACTGCAACGGCCAAGTTCCTACCTGCGACACATTCGGATGTCCTTCCCAACAGGGCGTTGTTAAACCCCACCACGGTATCAGCTGGAACTCCACTATTCCTCATGGAGGGTCCGGAGGAGGCTATAACCCCAGCCCCAATGGCGGTTCCAGTGGAGGATCAAGCTCAGGCTCGAACGGAGGTTCAAGTGGAGGTTCAAGTGGAGGTTCAAGTGGAGGTTCAAGTGGAGGTTCAAGTGGAGGCTCCAGTGAAGATTCCAGTGGCGGCAGCGGCGGTGGTTCAAACGGAGGTTCCAGCTCTAGTTCCCAAGGAGACACAGAGGGTTCTGGCGCCTCTGGTACGAAAGGTTCTTACCCCAGCACTGTCCCTGTTATTAGTGGTGCTATCAAGCAGGCCTCTGGTATACTTTCTCTTCTTGCCGGACTTTTAGCCCTTCTTTAAGTCTTAGAACTTTCTTATTTATTATATCTTTTGTAATTTAGAGTTTATCTCAGCTCCAAGTCTAACTTGCCTGACAACTAGGACCTTTGTTTCTAAGCCATTGGCATAGTGAACAGTCGTGACATCCATGTGCCAACTTATAATTCACTTAGGAAGTCGGTGTACGCCAGAATACCAAGCACCGTCAAATTCTATAGAGTAGCGCAATCGAGGCTTTGTAGAGCATCTGCCAGCTGCATGCACTGCGCGAGACGAAATTTCAGCTACTAAAATTACTATATTTAACCTACTTCAAGCCTCCCCATTCCTATGACAACGAACTATTGACTGTATCAGGCTATTTAGCAGCACTTAGCGACGTACTAAGCCGGGATAGCTCCATGTTAAAAGCCCAGAACAGAACCAGGCCCGAACGACAACTGAACTATTAAAGAGAGCTTACTCGCTTATTACGACTGAAACACAGGAAGCCATAAAGGTGTAAAATGTAAGCATTAGCTTATATACCGCAAGACCTTGCCAGTCATGCAATCTTACACCTAGTTATCTTGCAATATACTCGGTATTTTTGGAATTTCTGTTAAGTGAAAATGGTCTCATTAAGGAAACCGCTGGCGCTGCTATTTATCAGTGCAGCAAGCGCATTACCCGCTATCACTGAGAGGTACAGCGACAACTCAAATGGAGGGCTCTCGGACTTGATGGTCAAGAATAGAAAGTCTCTTGACCCAAGAGCAGGTGCGTAAAAATAGCAACTCAGCGCATTTCAATCCTCTCAACTAACATCGCCGCCGTCTCTAGTCTGCAAAGCCAGCGATCCAGATAACCAAGCGTTCCAGAAAAATAAGGCCAATGGATCCGAAAGGTAGTATAGCATTAGTCAGGCTGACGTTCTCGTTTATAGGAGTTGGTTCTAACATGTTCCAACAAAACAAGCCAAGATGAGGAAAAAATAGGCGCCGAGGAAGCTTAAAAAATCGCATGTCAAGGTGCGGTCTGTGCGGGCGACCTAACAAAAGAGCAATAAAGCTCAGATTCAAATGAGCTGATGTTAGGCTACTGTCTCAACACCTCTGCCGTGGCATGAAACTATTATAGAGGTCTAAATTATTATTTGGTTTACGGCTTGTTGGTTTGAAGAGAAAGGATATTCTGGAACAGCCTAACCTCATTTAATGGCGCGTGCTTGTCCAACTAGGCCAAGGACATCAAGATACCGAAGACATGACAGATTGTCTCAGGTTCTTTGTCAGACTTGCTAGAATAAAACATTGGGTTTGGTGGTGGAGAAAACTGGCGAAGTTGTACCTCATTAGCAGGGGAAATCCTGGGTTATTGGGGTATCTAAAAACACGGCCTCAGAATGGGGTTTGGGGATCCTAACTATATCACCAAGCATAAACTAGCGTGAACTCTATTACTTGCCGTGCACAATTGCCGCCATGCTGAGCCGAGGGTTTTCTGTTTGTATCACTTGACTCTCTATGGCTGATGATATTCCGATGAGATATATTAAGCCAATACTTTGCAAGTCCACAATTCTTTCGCATATATGCTCGAACCTGTGAAACATCTATATCCAGAACCCTAGCGAGACGACTCTAGTGGAGACTAAGATACCAACTAGCGATGAAGTCAACCATTATCCCAACACTATCTCTCTTGGAGAAACTGGGCCTTGCAGTCAAGATACTTCTAGGTAAGATGTCATTTCACACCACAGTGTCTTTGGACTCCTAGACTCACAATCCCAAAGTACCCGGAACCATCGTGGGCATTCTCATCCGAGGCATGCCCCTTGCCATCAAATACAAAGTCCCATTACATCTGTGGTTCACCTGCATGGTTGGGCGCATCCTCCTAGGCAATTTCACCCCACGCCAGGTTCAATTCCTCTCAACACCAACGATAGATGTCTACACAGCCTGGATCAAGAAGCAGCGAGACCAGGGCCATCACACTCGACTAAACCTCGACATCGAGCCCCTCGCTGGCACTGACGCATCTATAATGTGGATCGGGAATCGCAAGAAAGCGTCTAAATTCGTCCTGTTCTTGCACGGCGGTGGATATGTCGCGCCCCCTCTACCGGGCCACTTCACTTGGTGCTGGGAGGCATACGTTAATGGTGGACCTGGTGTGGACAAAGAGGTTGCTGTTGCGGTGCTGCAGTATACGCTTGCGCCAGGTGGGAAATATCCTGATCAGCTCCGCCAAGCTTCCGCCGCTCTCAATCATCTACTTCAAAGCGGCGTGAATCCGCGTGATCTGATAGTCGGTGGTGACTCGGCCGGAGGGAACTTGGCAACTCAACTCGCCTATCACCTCCTGCAACCCAATCCCGCTGCTCCAGAAGTCAAGCTACACAGCCCACTCGCAGGTATGTTCTTTGTGTCTCCTTGGCTCAGCGATCGAACAGACACAACCTCATTTGAAGAATATGGCAACGTCGACATGCTCTTTGCAGGCTTACTCCAGCGTACTTCCGTACACTCGTTCCGCAGTGAGGACCTGAAGCCAAAAGTCAATGGAGCTCACCCAGCCCTTGCCGTGGACGGAGATCTGTCATGGTTGAGCGATCTCCCAGCGATCACGAGCGCGCTTTATGTCACTGCTGGTAGGCGCGAGGTTTTCTGTGATGCAATCGTCGAATTTGGGAAAGCTGCTCAAGAGAAATGCCGTTCGATTCCTGTGCAGATTGAAGTCGGCGAGCGTGAGTGTCATGACTTCATCCTCATCGAGAACCAAGCAGAAGTAGCAGGGGATGCCACAGAGAGGATGAGGAAATGGGCGTCTGGCATATTATTAGATTAGTAGTATTGAGGCAGAGGAGCAATGTGGAAGATGGACATGTTAGTCGATGGAAAGGACAGGAGCTGCACGGCGACATGGCAACAACACGGGCAAGACTTTGGAAGGTGGTTTGGTATTTATCCTGAGGACTTGGCAATACGAATAGCGATGACAATGTGACACAGTCTACACTGAGAGCCCTTTTGTAGAGAAACAGAATTCGATAGCTTGCTAGTCTAGGCAGCCGCAGTCTATGTACCGTTGTGGGTTCGATAGCGCTGACCTCGGCTCTCGTATCCGCCAAGGAGTCTAAGCAGCTGCCTTCAACACCTCTGTCAGTTCGACCAACATCTTCCGCCCATTGACAACCTTAATGCTAGCAATCAGCAAGGTAGAAGACGTGCTACCAACGCCAGTCTCCTTGTTGGAGTCGGTAAAGCGAAGAAACTGGGAGACGCAACCAGCGCCTGAGCCATCGGGTGCATCCCAGGATTGGAGCTCCTTGGTTTCATGAATAGTCGTCTTGTTATCGACACGGAATTTCATGATGATATCGTGGAATGATTGTCGCGTGTAGTGATCATGGTTGATTCTAAGCGGCACAATTAGCTTCTATCAGTATGAGACTTCTTTTGGAGGTTGGTTACCTGGCCGCGAAATCTTCTGAAATTGACTCTTTGATGGTACTTGCCGAGACTTCATCGTCTGGCTGAACAAATATTCGGGCGTAGAGATCTTCCATCCAGCTACTGAGGGCAGAAGCGGGGAGAGTGGGTTCAAGGGTGTTGGCCATGTTGAAGGAATATCGGGTTTGTGACTGGCTGTGGAAGGTATGAGTGATGTTGTGAAATGGAAAAGAAGTAATCAACTTGAACAGCTTTATGAGGAGTTATTTATACCCAATTTCCAAGTCATGGGCTTCGACATCTGTATAAGTCGGGAGTGGATCTTCCCTAAGGATTGAGTCTAGCGTGCGGAACTCCGCATCTTAGTCAAACAGGCCCGGAATGGTCGGGCTCGGCGCTGACCGACTTATTTTCCCATTAGCTCGAGCATTTGCAACAACCATCTCGTTCTTAGCCAAAAATCAATCAGCATTCTCACAAAGCGCCTCGCAGACATGGTATCGTCAAGACAAAGATCCTGCTCGGCTTGTGTCCGGGGTAAAAGGCGGTGCGACCTCGGATTTCCGCAGTGCGGACGATGTCTTTCAAGGCGGGTCACTTGTGTATATGCTTGGATGTCACCTGAAGACGCGCAAGAGGTGGCTGAGAGCTCTGAGGTAATTGTTTGGAATGATCAAACCGACAGTACCGGAACCTCTCATTCCGATCACGCTTCATCCCCACCAGAAGTTCTCCCAGGAAACTGTGATGTTTCCTTATTCCCAACTCCCATAACCCTTCCCCCGCCCCTGGTGCCGCTCATAGAGGAGATTTCCGGCCAAGGAAGAACCATATCACTATTTACCCCAGACCCTTATCCTCAGTCCACGAACCAGTCATATCCAAATACAGACTTGAATGCACAAACACTCTACCCTGCAACTACAATTGGCACTTCTTTAGTACCGTCATGGGGTCCAAAGACTAGTTCTGTATATACAGGCAATACTTTCAAAGAACGTGCAGAGTATGCTGCAAGTCGACTGGTCCATCAGGTCAAGAGCTTTGCGGAATCGGGACAAACGTCCTTTATCCACTATTCTCAAGTCAGCAGCTCCACTGCATTGCGAGACGCTTTCACTGCTTGCTCTTTGTATACAACCCGCAACTCGGTCAATGCCTCTCTGGTTGCATCGGAGATTGCACAACGAGCAGAGCTACTCATAAAGGCTACGGATACAGCAATCGCTTTGAGTCCTCCGAACCCTTACTCCGTCATGAATCTTGACCTCCTGCCCTCCATACAGGCCATTCTTATATACCAGTCCATGCGGCTATTCTCAGACGACAGCTCACAAAAGATACAAGCTGAGCAAAACGCCAAGTCACTCGCCAGATGGGTTGATATCTTACGAGCACAGACGGCGGATGCTTCTTCGATACTTTCAAAGTCTGGTCATAGTTGGAAAGATTGGGTTCGAGCAGAGAGCGTCCAGCGAACCATGGTATTTGCAGATCTTCTGGACAGCATTTACACTTTTCTCGAATTCGGCTGGTACCAGCCCAGTTCGACGATGGCCAAGTTAAGCTTTGCAGGACAAGAAGCTATTTGGAACGCAAGATCAATGACAGAGTGGCATGAAGCCAGGAAGCAGAAAGCCTGGCTGAGGGTGGAGATGTCGAGATTTCGTGACAGTATCAAGGGGGCTTCTTTGAACCAGATTGAAGAGTTGGGAATCATCATTTTGGTCAGTTATGAGGGTGTTGAGGTATTGACAGAGTGGGCTGGTGATGACAAAAGTCTACTTGAGAAGTGGGGGTTAAGGTCTGGTGCTGACATGCTCTCTTGGCCGAATTAATTTACCATATTACGGCATTGCCAGTTTGCGTTGTTTAATACCAGAGCAAGAGACATTTAATTACATAGTTATCGAGTTTATAGAAGACCAAGCGCGAGGTTCCTCATCGCCTTCCCTGAATACCATCTGTAAAGTCTAGCATAGCCAGCCAACGGTCACCCCAAACCGGCACAGATAACTCTTCTGCCTGGATCCTTTAGGCCTACTCATCATCCTCCAATCCCACTAGCTTCAAAGAGTCCTTCCACAGCCTTGCTGCCTTCTCGACATCGTATGCGTACGAAGCATACGTAGGTGTGATCATCTTGTCCTCTCCACCGACACTCGGCTTTGCCACATCGCAGTCGGCAAGGTACTTGCCACCATCATGCTTCCAAGCCTCACCAACAGCCGCCCACACCGTCGTTGCAGCTCCTTGCTCGACACTCTTCATTGTAGGATAGATATGTTCCATGCCTTTGAAAGCGTCGGGGGGCATGTGCCTAGTCAATCCGGTGGAAATGATACCTGGGTGAACACTAGTGGCGTGTAGGTGCTTTACACCATAGCGGCGCTCGATCTCATTGGCCATGTAGATGTTTGCTGTTTTGGATTGGGCGTAAGCGACGTTGGCATCGTAGTCGCCGTGCTCAAAGGCGTAGTTATCAGAGTCGTTGATGCCGTGGATGTTATGGCCGGAAGACGAAAGAACCACAACGCGTGAGGGGAGGTCAGGCGAGGCAGCAGCAAGGAGTGCAGGCTTGAGAAGTTGGAAGAAGAGGAAGTGAGATAGGTGATTGGTGCCGAACTGGAGCTCATGACCATCGGCTGTGAAGCGAAGGTCAGGAATAGCCATGATACCAGCATTGTTGATGAGGCAGTGGATCTTGGAGGTCTTGTTCAAAATAGCAGCAGCGGCAGCGCGGACAGATGCAAGCGATCCCTGATCCATCTGGAATAGTTCCATACGGGAGGGGTCGAAGATGCCATCCAAGGCAGCCTTGGCCTTCTCGAGGTCGCGGGCTGTGAGGTAAAGAGTTGCTCCAGTCGCGGCGATGGCGCGGACAGTTTCGATACCAATTCCAGAGGATGTGCCGGTGATGACGAAGATTTGGCCCTGGCGTTTTTCCTCGAGACCTTCGTCTTTGATGATTTGGAGGGCTGTCGGGCGAGCATCGCCTGGGCCTTTGGTGTTGGCGTGGACAGCGGTGTAGCGAGACATGGTTTGCTGTAGATATAAAAAGCGAGCTGAATATTCTGTTGTAGTCTTTACTTGAACTGAGAGTTGTGTGAAATTGAAATTAAATGCTGAGGCTGGATGGAGGTACAGTGCTGAACATTATATACCCTCATTGTTGAAACATAATCGCAGTGTTTTATTATAGACTATTGCCAGTCGGGACTACATCGCGGAGAATAACTTACAAATCACCACACTACAGACAGTATTATCACCGCCAACTAAAGATAAAGTCTGAGAAACATGTATCGTGATTATTCAGTATCGAACTGTAGGGCGAGTGGGTGTACCTGGCTGATGACATTCCTGCCTTTTCGGGTCTAGCCCGTCCCACCTAATTTCCAGGGAGCGTAGGTGGGGTTGATGACAGTTTATCCTCATTCGGTTTAGCTTGCGGGACTTGAATGTCGGCATGCTCTGTTAGCGCGGGCGGAGCATTTCTCAGCTCGCCGAAGGAACTCGGCGGCCAATTTCATCGCCTTCTCCTTACTACATCTCAAACTCAATAAGACACATCACCTTGACATGGAATTCAGAGATAATTACTCCGCAATTGCCGAGGCGAACAAGCAGCGAAGAAAGCTGCAGAATCGGAAGAACCAGAGAGCCCGTCGTGAGTTGTCCCTTTGGCCAGAAATAACCGGGAGGTACTCATTACTTCATTTAGGACAACGAATTAAGGGTAATGACTTTGGGATAGATCAAGTGTCGAGTTCATTTGAGGTCAGGCGCTGGCGCGTTGATGAAGTTGATGATGGCTGTCCCCAAGACACAGATACAGACTCAACTGCCGTGTCCATAAACTACCATCCGTCTTGCGCATTACCCTCCACTACCAAGAGCGTCACTGCAGTTCAAGCACCATCATCCACAGATCAGCTCGATCAAGTCATGACCATACACTCAACCCCCCAGCCCATCAATATAAACTTTCCTCTTCCTTCCGACCAGCTCCTCCATCTCATCCAGTTCAACGTCTACCGCGCCTTCATCTCCATCAAACGCACTATCAATACAATATCACTAGACCCAACAACCTGTCCCGTCTTTGGCCCCTGCTTGGACGACACAACCCGCTACCCCCCAAATCCCAATATCCCTTCCTCCCTCGCCCCTACTATACTACAGCAAACTCAATACCATTTCCCCTGGATCAACATCATGCCGTTCGCCCGCCTCCGCGACAATCTTATCCGACGCGAAGGCCGCTTCGACAATTTCGAATTATGGCGGGATCTCGTTGGCGATCTTATGAGCTATACAGCAGCTCCTTGGCAGCGAGGAACACCGTTTAGCTTCTCTGCCAGTATTCCCGAGACGGAACAGTCATGGGGGTTCATGTTGGAGAATTACATAGATACGGACGAAATTACGGCCGGACGCAATGGACTCATTATTTGGGGTGAGCCGCACGACATGAAGAGTTGGGAGGCTACACCTGGCTTTCTTACTAAGTGGTCATGGGCGGTCGAGGGGTGTGAAGAGCTGGTTGAAGTTAGTAATCGTTGGAGGATAAGAAGGGGGGCGGAGCCTATGCGTCTACCGACGTCGGTATCATTGGGGACAAATGCCTAACAATGACTTTGTACTTTGTAAATTTGAAGAAGAGTAAAATAAATTAAAACACAGCTAATTACGTATGAATCTAGTCACCCCAGTACTATGAGAGCTTAAAATGTTAAATTTGTTACTCTCCTATATTAAACCTGACCACCTGTTTGCCTCCTGCCACCTGACCTGCCCGCAATTTATCCAGTCCCTCAAGCACACCATCAAAACCGTTCTTGAGTTCAATCGTCGGGATAGGTTTCAGGAGATGAGTAACTCGTGGTAGACTTTCATAAAAGCGAACAAGGGCCGCACGATCTTGCGGCCTGGCTTCAAACTTGGGTCCAATTGGTGGTAACCACTGAAATGCATGCCCCATAGCCGTATACGACATGACAAGGTCATAAGTTACACCAGGAGTGCTGGATTTACCGTTTGGCAGAAGCGTAACCACCTTACCGCCACTGGGCTTGAGCACCGCGGCGCAGATGGATGTTGATTTGCCCTCGGAGAAACAATCCACCGCCTTTGTGATCTTGGGATATTCTTTGATGATGTCTTCTGCGACGGAGGGTGAATTGTAGTCGAATACGACATCGGCGCCGTATTGCTTTACTAGCTGGAATGAACGGGGCGAGGCAGTTGTGACTACTGTGTACCCAGCTGCCTTTGCAAGCTGGATATGGTATAGGCCTGCACTTGTTGCTCCGGCGTAAATGAAGATGGCTTCATTCTTGGGAGTAGCAGGTTTGGTATCGACGAAAGGGATCCCGTGATGGACATTGAGGACCAGCATGGCTGTCACAGCAGAGACTCCATATGTAGTTGCGTCTGTATCACTGATGTCATCGGGGACTTTCCAGGCCAGATCCGCATCAATCTTCAAGTACTCTGCGAAGGCGCCTTTGTCAGGATATAAACCGCCGTGAACAGCGCCAGCGACACGATCGCCGACCTTCCACCTATCTCTGACAGAGTCACCGACTTGATGAACGACGCCTGCGTAATCACATCCGATGATCGAGTTGGTGGGAGAGATAATGTCGAGATGCTTGAAGTCGGTAGGGTTCAGGGCTACAGCTTTGACTTTCACGAGGATTTCGTTGGAGGAGATGGTGGGAATGGGTACATCGTCCTGGACACGGCCACCCTGGCCTCCGATGGCCTTGGCGCGTGTGGCGTTGATGAGTCGTGTGACGATACTGCGATTAGAGACTAGAGCTTTCATAGTAGTCATGATAATAATAACGATTTAGAGTAAAAAGAAGTAGAAGTTATTTGTACTGATCGTGGGTTTTAACGGATACCATTTAACCTATTTATTAGAGTTGGAAGCAAAACGCATTTATCAAACTGCCGTGGAGTATGACGGTGTTGTTGAGTAATCAGCTATGTACACCTTTTTAGGTTCTAGCCACTGCCGAATTGACGCTTTTTCGCCTCTGATCTCCTGTTCGCGGAGCAACTATCTCGCCGAGACAAGAACGCTAGTCTTAAAGTTGGTCCGGGTCCACGTCCGTCCTAGCGGACTTTCGGGTCCGTGAACGGTGTCTTGGATAAAGCTGCCGACCCTTGAAAGGAAGAAAGCAGTTGGTGTAAAGAAGCTTGCAGTCGTTTCTATCAACCTTGACAGTCTCCTCGAAGTAAAATTTATAGCCATCCTCGTTGTGGTCCGCTTTGACTGATTTAATCATACGCTATTTGGTGTAGTAGAGTTTCTCCCTGTCAAGTCGCAAGCATAAATAAAGCCTTCCCAATGCTTCCAAAGCAGCAAGTTTCTTTTTACTTATATCATAATAACAGTAATTTGTGCAAAATTGCAATACACCTTGAATATCCTTGAGCCGTTGTATCTCCTGTAGAAAAGCTACATAATAGATCTCCGCTAGAATTGACCACGACTCACCATTGAGCCGGTAGATATGGATCGATAGAACTTGACCACTTCGCCCACAACACATCCTTAAATACCATCTATGCTCGCTGTTAGACCCTCAATACCAGCCATCAGGAACCTCGGGTTCTTCTTCACCCCATCTTCAATTCGCGTCTTAAGCTCCTCAACGTCCCAAGCCGCCCAGACGAAGCGTCCGTGAATAAACTCCGCCTCGGGACTTGCTGCCCACACGGCAAAGTTTCCAGGAAGGTTCTCTTTCACAAAGATTAGCACTTTATCATGCAACGCTCATCCAAATGCCTACCATCATCCCAAGGATATGTAGTGTCGTCCATGCCACGCGCCGCGGCAAGTTCATTGAAGATGATGCCCGGATGAAAAATAGATATCTGCATTTTTTTCGGGCTGACTTCAAGCGCTAGCTGTTGGAGGTAGTCTGTACCAGCAAGCTTCGTGATGCCATATGACGGACGGTCAGTTGCGTAATGCCTCATGTAGGTCACACAAGTACTGAGACTAATCAAGGCCTGACTAGTTAGCATATACAGGCGAGTGATGATTTGATCACTGTCATATTTTCTTCTTACTTTGCGTGTCTCAATCCCCTGAGACTCTTGGCCATAAAACCTGGTGGTGAAGTCAATGGTAGCGCGTGTGTTTGTTTCAAAGTCATCCCAGACTCCATCACGTCCGGCTTCTAGCAGAGGCTTGTTTTTACCCAGTGATGCCGCGCTGAGGACTAGCGTGTCGACGTGTATCCCATCATCCTTGAGCCCCTGCCAAAGCGAGGCAGTAGAGTTCAGATCTCCCACGTCACAGACACGCCCTTCAGCAGCGGTCGGCGAACCACTATCTTTAGCCTGTTTCGCCAGCTTGCTCACAGCAGTCTGGATAGAGTCATGTCGGCGAGATGCAACAATGACTCGCTTTGCCTTGGAAATTACAAAGGAACGAGCGATAGAGAAGCCTATGCCGCTGTTTCCTCCTGTAATGAGGATCGTGCGGCCCTCTTGGCTGAGTTCTGGACGAGTAGGGTAGATAACGGGGTAAGGCTTCTTATGTAATGTCTTGAGTCCTGGAAGCGACATGGTGATAAAGGTGATAAAAATAGTAAAGCCGATTGAACTTGTAGAAACTGATGATGGGTATGCTGCGTTGGGTATACTTCTTTTTTGTGGCGGGCAGCCATTCTTCTTATATTCTGTACTTTTGGCTCAAAGCTACAGGTTTTCGTTGGCCCCCCTGTAATTTGAGGCCGAGTAAAGTTAAGATACGTGGTATGAGATTCGTCATGGGCCTCAAGCCAATGACCCCATGGTCGGCGTTCGTTTTCGGAGTGGGCGCGAATCTGGGTGGGAAATTCTGCGCGACTGCACAGTTCAGATAAGGTGTTTGCCGCGGGCGGACGATGACTGGCCAATGGGTCTCACTTAAGGTCGACCGACGACCCACCTTGGCGGGTTTTTTCCCGCTGCCCGCAACTAACCTCGCGCTTTCACCACTGCTGGCTCCTTGCTCTCTACCATCTAACATCAGATACCACCGTCTTTCCCAAGTACTATCCGTTATGGCGGAAAATCGGACCCTCAAGAAGCGGGCCTGCATCCTCTGTACCCGGGCGAAGCGGAAATGTGACAGGCAAACACCGTCCTGCGCCCGATGCACTGCAAAAGGCTTCATGTGCAGATACCCTGCACCTCGGATAGTACCTTCTTATGATATCATATACGACGAACATGGAACATTCGAAACCGTTCCAGCCACTACTGCTCTGCAAGGCGTACAGATATTCGAGGAACCTTGTCTCAACCAAGATCAGTCACCTTCAGACCCAACAAACCCAATTGCCGATACCCTGATCCCTGTCTCGAATTGGGGCTCTGATCCTCTGCCTTCTTTGCCCTGGTATCTCACTACATCTTCCTGGGATCTTTCCTCCGCACCGCGTAGTGAATGCTTGACATTCGAGGAAGATAGTCTTAAATCTTTTGTTCGCTCACTGCAAAATTGGATGAAACAATGGACGTCTCACGGTCATTGCGCATTCATCCACCGTTCTCTATACTCTGATCATATGCCTGTTGTCATTCAGGATGCCTATACCACTCTGGCCGCCTATCAGACCAAGACGCCAGCGAATCATAACATGGCTTTACGTATCTGCAAGGAGCGTCTCAGTACCCTCATCGAGTGCCAGTCGCTGGTTTCCGTCAATGGAGATACTACAATGCATCTTTCTCGCACACAGGCTCTCATCGTCTACATAAGTATTTGCCTCTTTGACGGCGACATCAATGCGCGCGCCCGAGCCGAACAAGGACTGGATATCCTGATGCCCTGGGGACACCAATTGATCCAAAGTGCCTCTTCTTGTAGTGGTCTTCCAGCAACCTGGAACATATCGGACCGTGGAATTCCTGTGCCTGGTGAGCCTACAACTACGACACATCTGACACCCTGCCTCGATGGCAATCTCGATTCATTCTGGCGTTCTTGGGCCTACGCTGAGTCCATTCGGCGCACATACCTCATAGTCGTACTACTAGTGACTATATACTCGACGCTCAAGACTGGTTGGTCCGGCTGCCCGGGAGGTGTTACCTTTACGGGTGACGAGGGTTTATGGGATGCCTCGTCAGCTCACGCCTGGAAAAGAGTTATGAAAGGAGTTAATGAGAAAGTTGTCGGGTTCATACCAATATTTAGTCACCGAATGGGCGATGTACTCGCAAACAGGAAACCAGCTGACGTTGATGACTTTACATGCACACTTTTAGCTGCCACGTTTGGCCGAGAAAGGCTGGAGGGCTGGAGGGCCTTATAGAAAACCTAAGCTAAGATTAAACTAGCAGATCTAAGCTGCAGAAGATGCCCTAATAAACGATTTAAACTCATCCATGTTTCGAGTCTGTATGTAAACCGAGCCAGGGCCCGTGAAACGGCATACCAGACCCTCGCCCGTCTTCAATCCAGTCATAGCTCCTCCACCAGCCTTTTCAATAGAATACTTGCAACTCCAAGCCACAAGATGACCGTTATCAACAATATGTTCCTCCCCAGGCTGAAGCTATTTTTAAACAATTAGCAGTGTCAGGTAGTAACATGTTGAAGGAGTCTTACATCCAGTCGATCTACAGCACCAAAGCTCGTCAGCCACATAATGCCTTGACCCTCGATACGAAAGACAAAGAGATCCTCTCCCGAGAACAAAGCCTTGCCAATCCCCTGCGTTTCTCTCTTCTTCGTAACCTCAGAAGTGCAAGCAAGGAAAGCGTCTCTGCCGATGGTCCAAGACTGATGACCATCAACGTGCAACGTGATAATATCGCCGAAAAGCGTCGGGCCAAGCGCAATACGTCCTGGACCGGTGTACGTCGACTCAAACAAGTTGCCGCCCGTGAAGAGCTTTCCTAGAGAGAACTTGGACTTTCCAGTTAACTCGATAGAGCCAGACATGTGAATCATGGCGCCTGACTTGGAGCGCACCACGGCTCCTTGCTGAAGATCCACGTTAAGAACGGCGTTGGTGTCGCGGTGGGCGATGCTGTAGGTACCGCCCGGAAAAGCACCGCTGTCATTGCTTGCGTGTTGCATCGCTTGTTGATGCTGCGCGTATCCTTGTTGGTGAGCCATGGCGATGTATTGAAAGGTAGAAGCTTCAAATTAAGAGATGATGAGGGATGAAGATGTGGAAGATAACAGGTGTCAGATTTTATTTATATTCTTTTGGCTCTGCTGACATTGATCTAATCTTTTCCCAGCAGTGACATAAAGTTCGGTACTTCGGTGAAATGGAGAGGCTCAGCTCTGCTGATCATGATGAGACTTGGCCTGTTTAGGCAAGTCGGTATTCAAATGTGCCTTGTCTTATCCTTCTCAGGACTAGAACAAAAAGCAAGCACGGCGGTTCCGTGCAGGGATCTTTGACAGGAAAACAGCCTTATGTTCCTTAAATCCCTGAGCCATCCCTGTACTCTGTTTAATGATTCGTGGTGAGTTGAAATACCGTATAAACTTACGAAATTGAGTAGCGCCTGTGGGTATTTTAATTCCTGTCTTTGGTGCTTTTATTGGTTCAAAGGAAAATAAACGATCTGACATTTTGCGATTGGTCAAATGGCTACAGTAGCTTGGATCCACAGGCGCTACTCAATTTCGTGAGTTTGTACGATACCTATTATATAAGTCTGGTCAGTTACTTACGCAACTGTAATCACATGAAAATGTCGCTTCTGCAAGCGTGTTTCAGACATGCTCCCGGCTCTCGTACTGCTGGTCAAGCTAATCTTCTCAACAAATAGGTGTGAAACAAGACTGCCGATTGTGCTAGCTGCTTCAGTTGGTGAATTAAATAGCAAGTTTGAGCACCTACTAGGCAGCTCGGTCTTACATACGCCGTCGGGGATTACCCAGCAGTGTTGCATATATGTTCTGGCTCTGTCAATATTGCTTTACTGCCAGTAGCTGTAGTTAGAGAAATTAGGACTAGTTGAGGGTTAATGTTATAGGGTGTATTCGTTTAAAGACTATATACTAGCAATAGTATGTCAGTACACCAAGGAACTAAATACTAGGGACCTTGCTAAGGTGCTGGCTATCTTAATCATAATGCAATGCAGCTTTTAATGTACCACGGCTTGCATACCTTAGTGGATAGACTGCAGAGCAGCAACATAGCCAAAGTCATTGTACCAGAAGTCTCCCTTTCCAGAGCGCTTAGGGAAATAAGCCAATAACATCTTCAGGTCGTCCAGTAGTAGCCACTACTGTATGAGGACGCAGTCCAGAGATCTTCCAGTCCCCATCAATGAGACTGTAGGTGAATTCGACGTATGCGCTAGAATCCCATTGACGCTCTTCACCGTTCACTTCCCTGACATGGCGAGCTCGAACCTGCCAGTCCCCCTTTGCCTCGCTCTTGCTGATATGGGTAAAGAGGGACGAGCCGAGAAAATGTTGTGTGTGCACTAGCGATGGTATGTTAGTAATGATGATTTAACAAGGCGGCTAACTTGCATCGTTTATCACCAAGGCCTCTATCATCAAATGAGTGATCGAATATACTCGCAGGGCTGCTGATAGTGAGTGTCCCGACAGCTGGATAGTCGGTGTAGTTAGCAATAACTTCAGGGGCGGTTATTGCAAGCCATGTCGCTTTGTCCTGTAGACGATTAGAAATCTGAACCAGAAGCATAAGACGAATCTGATACCTTCTGATCCCAGGCATGGGTCCATCTGTAAGACAAGTCGCGGAACTTCCTTTCATCACTGATAGAATATTCTAATAGATTGGCATGATTATCGGATGTTGAGTGAGTGGCAAATTGGTTTTGCCTGGGAGTGCTAGAGGCAAGGACGCTTAGGTATGCAAGAGCAGTTAAGAGGGCAAATGACACCATGTTTGTTGATAGCAAGAAAGAACGTGGCCTATATGTTTCTTAAAATTATTAAATAAATAACAAATAGAGAGAAATCGATTTAAGTTATTTATGATCTGGGATAAAAAGACTTTAAATAAGTTCATAAACAACAGTAAAGGCATTAGGTCTAGCCTCTAATTGCAGGACCCACCAACCTAATCGGAGGTCGGATACTAGAAACTCCGACAACTGCTAAACTGGATATGCAAGATAAGTCGTCGGCTATATTAAGCATATTCTATAGCAATGCAATTAAATTACTCTTATACTTTATAATTAATTTACCAAGTTTTTATATCCATATTAATCACAGTATAACTACTTGGCTCTAAGGAGGTTATTATATAATGTGTTTAGCACATGCAGCTCCAATTTGCAATTGTAATTGTTGCTATAGTCGGAAGATCTTTAGCTGTCGCCGATCGGCCTCGTTTGTTCCGTGACCTTTAGTTCGATGATCTTCCTGTTAAATCACACCATGAATCGTTTATTAGTGATATTTTCTCATAATCCGACTTGCAGATTGAGGCTTGTTGTTCTCATTGGTTGACTGTAGTATGCATTCAGGTTATGAGAGCGGTTCTTGCAGGGGCACTTAAACTGGTTGGCCAGGAGGTGTCGAAATAATCGAGGCTCAGGTAAGGGTGTCTAAAAACAAATGGGACAATAGTGGGGATATAATCGCATAAGTCTGCATGTATCCTTCTGGCACTGGAGCTGCAAATGCTAGTAGAGCTGAGTAGGCTCGGTTCTCGCGCAGTTATCAGCGCCGGCTCTCACCTAGTCATCGGCGTCGGTCCTCGAGCAGTTACCGTTTAGTTTTGCACGTATATGATCTGCCTAGGTATGACACGAGTCAATACTTAGAGAATATCATGCCTTGAGCCCCGTATGTATATTGCCATTGTGTTCTATTTACTGTGCTACTTTTTATTATTAGACAGCTACTGTCCCTGTCTTGCGACTGGTCCACTGCTTCCCAGTACTTTTGTTCCCGTTCTGTTACCTCGTTCAGGAATATGAGGCTGGGCAGGCGCTTCTTGCAATTAAAACGAATCTGGATGCATTTTATTGTGGGTATTTCCTTGCATTTTATTGTGATAATTGTCTTGAAGCTATTTGCTGGGACCACTGCTGAGCACGTAACACTTTCCTCTGTAAATAAACACATAACAGTCAGCCGATGGTTTTTCATCCCTCTTGTGTTTGCCCACTAATAATCTTTAGCAGAATGTTTTTATCTTCTTTGAACGCGACGGACAATATAGCCGCACAGGCGACACTTTCGCCCAATTAATTTTGGTAATGCAAGATATGGAATTACTTTGAATTCTTTGTTTTAGGTAGTGTAAGCTTATTTTATATCATCTGACTTCTTCTCTAGGTATTTACACACCTTAGCTATCTACCTACATAAGTTTAGAAAAAAGCTAACTTGATAATATTCACTTCAACTTCTAAGCTAAAAAATAAAGTAATCTTCCGTTATTAATAGGACCCTACTATTATACAATAATCTAGATATTAGAATTTCCTAAATTTCAGGCTCCGCGGAGATACCTTTATACATTTTGTCAGGTGTAACGCTAGCCCCAGAATCTTCTCCCTCGTGCGCGGGGACTTTCATCATGCTCACCCCCCACTAAGCATGGCACATGATCTAGATACTAGCGTCAGGGCTAACAACACCAAGAACCATCTTTCACGAGGTATATACAAAGAACAAGGTGTATCCTATCAGAGTAGATGTTTCGCCCACGATAGCCGCTCGCTTGCCTATTTGCCCAGAAAATGTAGATCTGCTGGTAGACCCGCAATGCAGCCTACATGGACGAGTTGGTGACAGTCAGAACTCACACGAGCTTCGGAGGCTGATTCAACGGATTGCACATGATGTATTAACGGGGAGTTCGAAAGATGATATCTTGGTGTTTATGATCTGATTTGTTTTATCTTTATCTTATTTAGACTAATTCTCTGCTAGAATTGCCTTCCTCTTCATTCTTCTATCCTTTGTCTCCTTTGGCCTAGACCCAGATCTAATATCACGAGACTCTTTCCCTCTTTTAGACTTCATTATTCGGGGAGCTCATCTACTCTTCTTTGACTCAAATCAGCTTCTTGTCTTTGACATCAACGACAATGACGTCTCGTGATGTGTCTATCACCTCTAACAGATGGACCCGTCTATTCGGAAACAGAGCGTCGAACAATGCAGACTCTACAGGCGATTCTATTGGCCCTGCCAAATGGACCATGGGCATTCTCAATGACAGAGAAACCGTCGAAGTACCCGGTCAGTTTTCCCGCCGTTGATATCCGAAAGTATCTTACCCCATCTAGGATCCGTTTTACTCCTCGCAGAAGACCGTAACGAGCCTCTCGGTCTGCGCAACATCCACGCTCGCACATCCCACTCTTCCATCCCCGCTGGCTTCGCCGTAGAACCCCAAACACCAAGACCAGCCGTGGCAAGTAAAAAGAGAACCGACGACGGCATAATCATTCTAGACCCCCAACCTGATGATTCAGCCAACGATCCTCTGAATTGGCCTAGCTGGCGTCGTGATGCAGCGCTATTGTCACTGGGCTTCTACTGCATGATCGGCGGTGGCATCACCCCCCTTATCGCCGCTGGTTTCACAGACGTTGCGGAAGAGTTCAATGTGTCAGTTGAGAAAGTTGCCTTGACGACGGGTCTTTGCATGACTGGTCTCGGCATTGGAGCCGTTATCGCATCTCCTACTGCTATTCTCTACGGTAAGAGACCGATCTACCTTGCTGGCGCCATCATTTTTATCGGCACTGCCCTTTGGTCTGGCCTTTCCCCTAGCTTCGAGTCATTGTTGGTCGCGCGTGTTTTCCAGGGTATTTCAATAAGTCCGGTAGAATGTCTACCTTCTGCCACTATTGCAGAGATTTTCTTCCTTCATGAGAGGGCTTATCGGATTGGTATTTATACACTTTTACTCCTTGGTGGAAAGAATTTGATCCCGCTGGCCGGAGCTGCCATTATTGGAAAGCTTGGATGGAGGTGGGCGTTCTTGTAAGCCAAGCCTCACCGTTTTGCATTGAAGTACTACTGACTGTTCAAAGCATCATGGCCATGGTTGTTGCTTTCGCCTTCTGCCTCTTGTTTCTGTTTGTCCCAGAGACATTTTGGGATAGAACTCCATCGCGAAAGCCATCTCACAAGCCTAGTCTTCTTCGACGCATGTCCTCTCGCAGAGGAGAGCAATTATTGTCAGCCATGGCAGAGGGCAACAAGTCTGATGAAAAGGCTCTGATTCGCTCCACGAACGAGAACCACAAGTATGTTGGCTTTTCTGCAGACCCAGAGGATCAGTACAAGATCTCTTCAGAGGGAGCTTCGCCCTCGCCAACAGAGAATGAAAAGAACGGCGAACCTTCTGGCTCAGCTAAACAACCAGACCCCGAAACGGCCTCTCCTACCTATCCCGTCCCCAGCAACTACACACAAGACCTCCGCCAAAAGCCCGCGCAATCATTTATCCAGCACATGAAGGTCTTCAACGGCCGTCTCAACAACGATAACTGGTTCAAAGTTATGATACGACCATTCATTCTCCTCGTCTATCCTGCTGTCCTCTGGTCAGCGATCATGTACTCATGCTCCATAGGCTGGCTGATCGTTCTGGCCGAGACGATGGCGATGATCTATCGAGACCCTCATAGGTACAACTTCACAGCCATCCAAACCGGTCTTGTATACCTCGCTCCCTTTATCGGAGCTGTTCTCGGTACAGGCGTCGCTGGTAAGATCAGCGATATCTTGGTGCGCTCTATGGCTCGTCGAAACGGAGGTCTGTACGAGCCCGAATTCAGACTCATCATGGCCCTCCCTATCTTGATTACAACATGCATGGGATTGATAGGTTTTGGATGGTCCGCCGAGGTCCACGACGAATGGATTGTACCAACAATCTTCTTCGGCATTATTTCATTCGGCTGCTCGTTAGGTTCCACAACATCCATCACCTTCTGCGTCGATAGCTACCGCCAATACGCTGGCGAAGCCCTTGTCACACTCAATTTCACCAAGAACATTGCACATGGGCTTGTATTTAGTCTTTTTGTGTCTCACTGGCTTGACAAGGATGGACCGAAAAGAGTTTTCATGTGGATTGGGATCATTCAGCTTATTGTTTGTTTGTTCTCGATACCAATGTACATCTTCGGTAAACGAGCGCGTATGTGGACTGCAAGGAAGAATCTTATGGAGAAGTGATAGACTTCGGTCTTGACACGGTGTAAATGAAAACAGATTAGTATATACTGTCAATCGAAAACCGATTACTCAAGCTATGCTGAAGTAAGCTGCGCTGCCGTGCAACGTCTCTGTTACTCCAATCCTAGGACAACCATCAAGATCCCTTCAAGCCAAACTTAACTCAATTACCCTACGCCACCAGTTAGGGGATAGCACATCAGAAGCAGCCACCAACCCCTATAAGTCGATGATGTGCCTCATAGTGGCTTCTCTCTCGTTAAACCGTCAAACACTGTGACCTCTAAATTTTTCTAATGTCATGTAGGCTGCTCTTATCTCAATTCACTAGCTTCTGACGCATTGCGGCAACGACCTGAGAGAAGTAAGTCGATCATTCAACGAGCTTCTGCTCCTGAAAAGTGAAATGATCGCAAGGCGACAACAAGTGGAGGGGCATTTCATCTTTCGAATAACAGCGGCCCTCTCCTATGACTGAGTGATCACGAGGTTAAAACGCTTTAAATATATCTCGGCCATTGGGCTGCCAGCCATGTGTATCATTATGACCAGACCGATTAATTGTCATTCTTGAATAACCTGTAAAGGCCATAGCAACCATTCTTTCCAGTAACTCCCCAAGATATCTGCTATTACCTCCACTATTGCTTTGCCCCAGCCTTCCAAGAACCAGTAATTTCTTATCTTATGCAGGAGTGCTCCAAACAGGGAAAACAGGATCAAAGCTGACGGTTGTCTCTGCCGCAGGAGTGAGAAATAGGAGTCGGGTGCAAAATGAATAAACATCAGGGGGGCAGACCACTCTTTGTTATATCCCCAGTTGCTTCTCGTCTCAGAGTCCATTTCGCGGAACTGCGACGAGTAAAGCCGACATTTCCGGAGAACTTGAAGCGCCTCTTCATAGACTTCGGCACAATCGGAGTTACTCCAAGACTCACGGGCGCGACAGAAGTAGGCGTCTTCAGGGCCCTGGCTATCTTGATCCGGGTCAAGCTCATACCAATTACCCACACTCATTATGTCCTTCATTCTCCCAGAACGGATGTAATTATGGGTAGGCTCAAGCACAGCTTGCATACCGCGGATCATGGGAATCCATTCTGTACCCAAGACCTTCTCCTTCTGTACCGATATCGACGAGCTAGGGTTTCCCTCTATAGTCTGGCGAAGTGGATTCGATGTAGCAAAGACATACAGAGCGTTGCATATAGACCATGTAAATAACGCTTCGCTGTTCTCTGCGGTGACGATAGCAATCTCTTTCTGGAATCCGGTCAAGGCCTCGTTATGATGATGCATGCCAACTAGCCAACTTCGCGTTCGCTCGGTTGGAGATTGGTAGGCAATGTGCAAAGCGGCGAGGCCTAGCAAAGCATGCAAAACGAATGGATGTCGGAAACCAATTTCAGGAAGGGCTTCCTGCCATATGTACAGTGTCTTGGGACATCTGCAAAGGTCAACACTTGTAGAGACCGTCCAGTGGTGAAGCAAATGTAATTGGTTCAACTCCAATGCCTGAGTCGTTGTATGACCAGGACTCTGGAGCGGAATGATGGCCGAGGCCGACGTTCTTGTTGATACTGAGGTATCAGAAGGGAATGGCGATACTATCGGTGGTGATTCTACAGAATTCCATAGCGGCGGTACAGACACTGATGTTGTGGAAGATTCTACTACTCCTTTTGGGTATTCACAAACGGTCCTACGGCTCGCGCATGACCGGCATGTCGGGTGTTCCTCGCTACACTGAGAACGGGTAAATCCTTGTTTCAGCTTTGGTCGGGATGGGGTAAAAGGATACGTAGACTGACATACCTTAACTCGGCGTTTTCTGCAGTTGAGACAGCCATTCTTGGACTTGAAGTGTGGCCTCCGCATCCGAGGTCTTGATGACGTCCCCATGATTGACAACCTGATGCATGAAATGCCAAAAGGGTCTAGCTGATCGGTAAGCAACCAGAACCGTAAGCGGGGCTCCTGGAACGTTGAACGATATACGATGAAGAACGACAAATTGGGGTGAGAAGGTGATAGATGGAACGAAGAGAAGACAGAAAAATCGTGTTGTTAGGCCAGCTTCCAGTAGTTAGGTGGCAAATAGGACCTTAGCGAATCAACTAACCAGGGGTTGGTGGGTACGGCTCGTGGAAGAATCACCACTCATGTTTATTCTCTTAGCCTGTACCTCGTTTAGCCTCGTTTAGCCTCGTTTAACTCCGTTTAGTATCGTTTAACTCCGTTTAGTATCGTTTAACTTTCCAATTGCCTATCTGCACTAATCCCTTTCGGTACAGCGTGTTCTAGCTGATCCACTATGTTGGAGATGTTCGTTCTGGCACTCTACATTGATGATTGGTTGAAAGGATGATTCTCGACGTATGCGGCGTCTTCTGTGATCCGCTCGCTCGAATCTTAACTCGCGACATGCGACAAGGTCCCCGCTACAGAGGTATGAAGTGAGCAGCTCTGCATGCAAGCAGAATCAATCTTATAATTCAGAGTGTAATGAGGACAGTAAATAGTTTGATCTTATTGTTTTCCCATCAGAAAGGTCACGACGTATTAGGAACATAGAAGCACCCTGAATTGGCATGCACAAGGGTTGACTTTTCTTTAGTAACAGAAACAAAGAGGATCCGAAGTCATTGAAATGGACACTATAATGTTTCGATTGTCCTTTCGTTGATCATGTCCTTAATCATCAATGCCGACTTCTTCGGCGTCCTTTCAAGTGTGTCGTAGTCTGTAAAGGTCACGCCGAACCTAATGCCATATCCATCGGACCATTCTAATGATTTTGTCAGTATTGGCACTCTCGCACCGCAATCGTGGGTGAGACAAACTGACCTAGGTTATCCATCAAAGACCACCCAAAGTATCCCCAGACCTTGACACCATCATGTATGGCCACGACCAGGGCATCTAGATGGTCGCGGAAGTATCGCTGGCGAAATTCGTCGTCAACAGATTCCTCCTTACTCATCTTTTCCTCACCAGGGCATGGGCAACCGTTCTCAGTGACACAAATAGGCTTCCCGTACTTCCTGTAGATCCTCACAAGGTGCTTCCGGAAGCTCTTGGGCGAGGAGCGGAGCCAGTCGCAGCCGCTCAGCTCGCCGATGGGGATACCTTCCTTATTCACTGGCAACTCATCTACATTGCCTTGGAAGTCTGTATCTGGCGGCGGGGCAGTGCGGTGGCGCGCGAACTGAGCAGTATAGTAGTTCATTCCGCAAAAGTCGATATCGGCCTCGCGCAGCAGAGCAAAGTCGTCTTCTGTAAAGGCGGGGAGACGGGATCCAAGCTGCTCTCGCATGACAGGAGGGTAGTCCTGTGCAAGCCTGGATGATATCAACAGGTTAGCAGGGCTGTGATCGGACGACAGAATTAGATATGGTTCCTTACATAGTGGGGTTGGCGAACCAGCCATACCAGAACTCCATTCTCCTCTCGGCAGCTTCTTGGTCCCTAGGGTCGGTAGCATCCCACGGCTCGAAATAATCGCCGCTGAGTGAGATACCAATGCGGCCAGCCTCCTTCGATTTGAACTCTTTGTTGTATAACCTTGCTGCTCTCGCATGGGCTAGGATCAGGTTATGGCCGACGATCCAAGGTTCCCTTCCAGAGTCGCCAGCATCACAGTCTGGGTTCGTACTGCTTCGTCCGGGGGCAAAGCAGCCCAAAGAGAACCCCTGGTCCTGCTGTCAATACGTGCTGATGCAACGTCTTTCGGAAGTCCACCAGAAAAACTCACCTTAATAGAAACCACCCACGGCTCATTGAACGTGATCCAGTTCCTAACTCTGTCACCAAAGCGTGAATAACATAGCTTGGCATAGTGCTCAAAGTCCAGTTGTGACTCTATGTCGAGCCAGCCCCCGTACCGGTTTTGCAATGCCAATGGGAGATCCCAGTGATAGAGAGTTATCCATGGCGTGATCCCGCGAGTCATTAACCCATCAATGATTTTGTTATAAAAGGTGATGCCCTCTTCATTCACAGGATCACGTCGTCCGCCTAAAGGAATGATTCGCGACCATGACAGGGAGAACCGATAGGCTTTGGCACCGTATTTGGCAAGGAGGTCAAGGTCCTCCTCATATCGGTGATAGTGGTCACAAGCGATATCGCCGTTGGCACCGTTGGTACGCGATGGTTCGAGGTGTGTAAAGGCATCCCAGATGGAGGGGCCTCGCCCGCCGTCTCTCACGCCACCCTCGATCTGATAGGAGGCGGTGGCAAACCCCCACTCAAAGTCCGAAGGAAGTCCCTTGGGCGCTGCTGCACAGGCATTTTGGCGTGCCATGGCTCTGGTGCTTTTCTTTCTTGGGTTACAGGCGTCTCAGGGTAGATCCGTCGGGCTGGTAAATGTCCCAAGTTCAGGTAGATTGATTCTTTATTGTTGAGAAACATTCTAGTAACTTGAAGTTATGGAAAAAAAAACCATAAGCTTGAATATTACATACTACAATCACTTTCACGACCCCTCGTATGCCCCACTAACGCAACATGGTGGGACAAGAGCTAGCCTCGAGGGAAGCAACCAATGTCGAGCCTTTCGGGCGATCTGTGGACTTCCTCGGCCTACCCTAGTCAAGAACCCCCGCATGGCCCACCGACGTATAACTAATTGCCCGACCCGTCTGCTGCATTTTGTCCGAGTTTCTCTCCCTCCCTTTGTCATATCCACACGACAAGGGAATGGCATCTTCTTCAGGCCCGAGGCGGGCTTGCAAGCTATGTCGCCGCCGCAAGGTCAAGGTTCGTGATGACGAGGTTCCGTAATTTGCGAATCTCTTTCTTTCTTGGCTAGCTAGTCAAAGAGCCTTGTTGCTGATACGGTAACAACGCAGTGTGATGGATTTCCGACTTGCAGCAATTGTCGAACCGCAGGGGCCGCTTGCCAGTATGCCCCTCCGAGGAAAAGAGGTCCCAAACCTGTTCGGTACTGTGGCAGTATCTCAGACGATACCCCAACCCCAATATCACCAGCCACCTATCCATCCGAGATCCTCGACGATTCACCCCTCTCCTCTCCAGCGACCTGCCTACAACCAGCCACAGCTACAGCTGTGAGCCAGGCCCAGCACAGCAGTATCAGCAGCAGCCAAGGGTTGAGACCAGAATCATTGTCGGAGAGTCAGACTGAAGCTGCTGTCAGAATTTATCTTGACCTCCTGACAGAGCTGCAAAACTCTGCCTCAGGTGAATCCTCAGCATCCATTGCTCATCGGTGCATCTTCCTATATACTCGCTATGTGTTCGGGTCTGTCCCTCTTTGCCATGAAGCCTCACTGCGAGCAACAGTCGGTCGATTCTTCGAGGTAGAACAACACTCGCCTTGTGAAGATGCCCTCGACATTTACAGACGGGCACTGACCTGCCTGTCATCTGAAAATGAGTATGGTGCCATAGAGAAGCTCAGGAGTCTGACACTTCTCCTAGCCCTGTGTGCGGCTGTGTCCTATGCTGTTCCAGAGTCTCTGTTGCCCACTAAGCATCTCACAGCGCCACTATTCGTCAAAACAACGCGAGAGCTACTTCATCTCTACCACGACTACGATCTCGAGCACCCTGAGTCGTCGTCGCTCACCATCCGCATGTTCTTGTCGTCGGCTATACAAACCTCTACAGGCACCAACGGTGTGGCCTTTCATATCTTGAACGAAGCGGGTCTAATTGCCATGAGAATGCGTCTCTACTGCGAGGCCTCTCTTGAGGGAAGAGACCCGATCGAGCAGCAGATCCTCCGAAACGCATTCTGGCAGTTATACGTGTGCGACAAGACCGTCTTGGTAATGGGAGGCCGTCCCGTTTCCATCCATGAGACTTTGTTCGACACCCAGCTAAGTCTTAATCCAAGTTCACCAAGCCCAGTGACGCTCTTTGAATATGGTCCAGAACTCGATGGTGCCGAGATAGAAGGCCGTCTGTTGGAGGGTTTCCATATCATACGTCGTCTATGGGCCATGGCTGCACGAGTCATTCGAGGGATGGAGTCAAGATCCATCGGGCATACAGATAAATTCACGGAGCTTTACGAAGAAGACATGGCTGATCTATCAAACGCATACTTCGAGGTAATCACACTAACAAACTGTTTCCCAGGCTGGGATCTGTCACCAGCTGCATTGTCACCCGACACCGACTGTCGAGAGATAGACAAAGGTCTAGATGACGTTCTACAGAGACAAAAGACCAGTTATCTGATTTCACTCCACTCGATCAAGCTCTTTGTGCTAAACTCTGCTATCTCATGCAACATGACCCAGATTGTGGGCCTAAGCGCAGCGCCTCTTTCCCTGGCCATGAGAATAATAGAGCTGGCTCAAGATTTCTTCAACGTCCTTGAAACCATCCCATTCCTTCATCTCCAAGCTGAGGGGGAACAATGCGTAAGTGACAACGAGAGATCGTGCCCTGCGTATTCACACAAGCTTACTGGATGGAATAGGCAGAAAAGATAAGACGTGTTGGCAGTCTACTGCTCGAACTTGCACATAATTACGATGAGGAAGTTGTTATGTCCCGGGCAAGCCAGTGCGTGCAGCGTTCAGTCAACCTGCTTGTTCGGCTAAATTCAAAGGCTTCTGATGGCGTCGGTGGTTTAATATGATAATTAGCCTTCTTGATTTGTACATAGCTGTAGTCGAGGAATGTGACATCTCCATTTCTGTCGTCACCTTGACGAAACTAGAAGAATGACGGTCTATGAGCTCTCGCTCAAGTGATCAGTATGAATATGATTAGGAACAGAAACAGTGTATGAAGTGAGGTGCTATTCTCATTTGCGGTTGGTGAAGTCTTGACAGGGGTCTCCGAATGGAATACCTAAGTTGACTAAGTTGACGACTCGAGGATGATGAGTTTTCGAGCTACCATTATACCGATGATCCCCCATCTGTTTCCAATTTAGCCAAAAGGGCGGGATATTCCATCTCAGCCCATAACAGTCCAGTCGACAAAATCCGATGCTTGAATTACCCTTTCCGGTGCCAAGGCTAGTAAATATCGATGTCAAATTGACTAAACTAGTATTATTATATTTTATCGCTGGTCCGTGTCATGATTCCGCACTACCTTGTCGTACTCGGTGGAATTTAAACAGGCTGTGGGCCTCTACTCGGGCAAATACAGTATTTATCCATTAGGCGACACAGCTGGCCAGTGTCAACTTAGCGGCGTTCCCCAGTCAAACTTTCACACTACGAGTTCTTCCGAACTACATCCAATCGACTGACAAGCGACAGGCTCACGGCCAAATCGAACGACAATATCACTGGCTCTGTGTACAAGGCAAGGGGCGCGATGTAAGCAATAGCTTCAGGTCTATTAATTCAAAATACACTATCAAAAACACACTTTAGGCAGCATACCAACTACCCACACAAGTGGCTCTGTGCACATGCTGTCGGTTGTTCCAAAACTCGTATCTAAGAAGTGCAGTTCTGGAGGCATGTCGATTAGTTGTATAGCCGTCAAGGCTTTCAGAGTCTAGCTCGTAGAAGCTTTTTCACCAGTGGGACACATCACCGATAGCTCTAGGGCCTCGACGGCGATTAGCCCAACCTCCGGAAATATTTTAGTTAAGGTTGGTAGAGGCTAGCACTCCAACCCCATCGCTGGTGCCACTAGTCTCGTGCCCCATGGGGTGATGTGTGGGGTAAAGAAGCCTTGATCCATTCTGCACTAGCTATTCATCAATAGAGACTAGACTGTTGGCTCTCTCCTGTTGTATATAACCTCTATCTATCATCTCTCGATCCCCAGAATATCAAGTTAACGGCCAAAGTTCGTTTAGTATTATCTCCCCCACTTCTTACTGTTTTCCCTCAACACTTCGAACATACTAGCTTGTCTAATTCCATTATGGGAACCAACGAGAATGGCGGGCATGATGAAGTGCGGGTTCACGACCTCTGCACCAAAGAGTCATGGTGGAATGTGCCGCATCTGGTGAGGCTGAACCTCATGCTTGCGGTCCCATTCATGTCGGCCTATATAGGCGGATATGATGGCAGTGTGCTCAATGGAATGCAGACCCTTGACCATTGGAAATCTGGTAAGTTTACAGAACCTCAAGCCTCATCCTCTTGGTACTGTGACTCACTCTGTTTTGCCTTTTAGAATTTGACTATCCCTCTGGTGGTGTTCTTGGCCTTTTGGTCAATATCCAAACCATCGGTGGCGTGGTTGCTTTGCCTGTCGCCCCTTGGATGGCCGACAAGTACGGGCGACGCCACCCAATCTTTCTTGGGTCCTGCATCATCATTGGCGCTGCAATTCTGCAAGGATGTGCCACCAACATGGCCATGTTCTTAGCTGGGCGCTTTTTCATTGGCCTTGGTGGAATGTTTATCTCATGCGCTGCTCCTCCACTTCTTGGAGAACTGGCATACCCGACCCATCGGCCTATCATCACCGGCATCTACAACACCACCTGGGTAAGCAGAATACCTTCCTGACCTTGCGAACTCACCATCTAATCAGTCATGTACGCAGTATACTGGCGCTATTGTCGCTGCCTGGGCCACGTACGGTACCTTTCACATGAATAGCAACTGGAGTTGGAGAATTCCTTCGCTCCTCCAGGCACTAGTTTCCATATTCCAGGTTATCTTTGTCTACTTCCTCCCTGAAAGCCCTAGATGGCTGGTTGCGAATGGTCGTGCGGCAGAGGCGACCAAAGTCCTCAGCAAGCATCACAGCGGCACCGACGAGCCGACTGAGCTTGTGCGCCTTCAGATCGCCGAAATTACTAGTGCCATCGAGTTTGAACGCTCTGTCGAGTCTGTCTCGTACCTCCAGTTCTTCAAAACCAGTAAGCCTTGTATACATGCCCTGACATGTTCCCAAACTACGAGGTATTGCGATGCTAACCCGTGCCCTGCTCACAGAGGGAAACCGCCATCGTCTAGTTGTTGTTGCTTCCCTAGGCTTCATCATCCAGTGGTGCGGTAACCAGCTTATCGGTCCCTATCTCGCTCTCGTCCTATCAGATATCGGCATCACCGATGGCGAAACGCAGAACCTCATTAATGGAGGTCTTCAGATCTACAATTTCATCATTGCCTGTAGTTCTGCTACGCTTATCGACCGAATTGGCAGGCGGCCCCTTCTACTAACGTCCACTATTGGCATGTTATCTACCTTTACTGTTTGGACCATCTTGGCGGCGCGAAACCAGGTGGAGAATGGCACCCACAAGGGGTTCGGCATCGGAATCGTCGTTCTGATTTTCGTCTTCTTCACCTTCTACAATATTGCCATGTCGCCTCTACCTATCGCCTACCTTCTCGAGGTACTGCCATATACGCTTCGCTCCAAGGGTCTCAGCATCTTCAACTTGGCACAGATTTGCAGCGGTCTCTTCAACGGATTTGTTAACCCGGTCGCATTGAAGGCCCTGAGGTGGAAGTACTATATCGTCTTTGTTGTCGCTCAGGTTCTGTGGCTCAGCATCATCTACTTCACTTACCCTGAAACTCGGGGGTTGGCCCTCGAAGAGGTCGCCCAGATCTTTGATGGTAGACAAGTGCTCGACAGAACCCTCGATATCAAGGCTGAAGGCATTCCTGAGGTCGATCACAAGAGCAGAGTCACATCAGATGACAAGGAACTGTAGTGTTGTGCTTTGTGGGATGGTCAATTTAAGCCGGTAAGAGGCCCGGTAGTGTTGGAACAAAACTTCAGTGGGTCCTCATATCAACCGCAGAATTAACAATAATCCAAATGTGTCAGACTGAAGGGGGACTCGACTTCGGAGGTTGCTTTGGTCTGGTGATGCAATACTAGCTTCCGCATAGTTCATGAATTAAATACAGGAATTTCACTCTTGCTAGCCTCGCGATAAAAAGTTTTGTAACCTTACATATCCTGGTAAGGCGCTCTGTTCCTTTGCACAAAGAGGAGAGCCAAGAGGTAGAGCTGTCCAATACCCGAGACAGTGACCTCCTTCACGTTTTTAAGTTCATTCTAATCAATGGTAGCAACGTGATGTAACATCAGAATATAATGCGAATTGAACACGGCCCTGCAAGCCATTGCCTGCATTGTTGCTTGAGCGTCGATCCGGGGTTTAGTTGATAGAGCTAGGCGGCACCTTTCTAGAGGCTCAGGGGTTTATAGAACTTGAAGGGCGAACCTTTGGCGATAAGCTATGCCGCGGTAAATGCAGCGCCCGTTTTGATGCTGCGAACCATGGGAATGTCAAAACAGGACAGAGTAGCCGCTTCAGGCCAGCAATGAGCCACTGACTCGTGCGGAGCCAAGGCCTTCAGTGACTGTCACACTAGAGGTAATCACGCTAATACAGAGCGGTCAAGACATTTTCCCGAGAGGCTAACGCGCAAGAAAGTGGCTCGGACGATTCGTGCCCCTCAATATCACCGAGACAGTCCAACAAACGACCCCGCAACGATACCGAACTCCATGACGATTTCCCCGAGAAGGGAACTTGTGGTCTAACAAGATCACGCGACTTACCGGGTGATGGTTCGAAACCCTGGGATTGAGCTTGAAGCTAGGTGATGGCGCTTGGAAAGTCCCATAGAGGTATAATAAGCCTGTATCGTACTTGAGTGGTGATGAATCTCGTCGAGCCAAGAATCGCCGATAATGGAGCGTGTTAAAGTCAACCCCATTATTCCCGGGTTCGCCCCTGACCCTTCCGTTATCTACGTGGATGGAACATACTTTCTTGTCAACTCCAGCTTTCACATGTTCCCTGGTCTACCAGTTTATGCGTCTAGAGACTTGAAGGAATGGAGCCATATTGGTATGCCCTTTTGCCCTTGCATCTCCGCCATAACCACTATCATGCTTACCTCTGCATCCAGGCAATGCATTAAATCGAACGGGCTTGATGTCCCTCCAGCGCTCGATGACTAAATTGGTCGGCCCTGATGAGGATGGCGTTAAAATTGCTGCGCAGGGAGGGCTTATGGCTCCCTCGATCAGATACCACAAGGGCACCTTTTACATCGTCTGCACCAATATTGCTCACAAGGATCTTCTGCCTGGAGAAACAGGGTGTGAAAACTTCATCTTATCAACCACTAATATTTGGGCTGATGAATGGAGCGATCCGGTCTTTTATGACTTTTATGGAATCGATACTAGCTTGTTCTGGGATGACGACGACCGCGCGTATCTCATAGGCGCTCGATCTCCAGCTCCTGCATCACAGATCTGGCAGTTCGAAATCGACGTCAGGACGGGAAAAGACCTCTCTGAGAGGAGGCTGCTCTGGGAAGGTGTCACAAAGGTTTACCCAGAGGGCCCGCACATGTATAAGAAGGATGGATGGTACTATCTTCTCATCGCTGAGGGTGGCTGTTTTGCCGACCACCATGTCATTATGGCTCGGTCGAGGGATATCTGGGGTCCGTATGAGGTCAACCCAGCTAATCCGGTGCTACCAAAAGCGGACCCTAATGGGTATATCCAGTACACTGGCCACGGAGACCTGTTCCAGCATCCTTCGGGACAGTGGTATTTTGCATGTCTCGGTGTACGCAAGAATAATGGGCGTTTTATCATGGGACGCGAGTCTGTTCTTACTACGGCCTCGTGGAGCGAGGGGGAATTCCCCGTGATCGACGGCGTTCAGGTCGATGTGCCACTTCCAATACACGAGAGCTCATTGTCTTCCAATTTTTCTATCCCGAGAAAGTTCGGAAGTCCAGATGTCGCCTATCTTCAGATCCGCGACCCCGTGCCCGGAAGCTATAAGCATGATGGAAAAGGCGTCACTCTGACATCCAGCAAAGCGGACTTGAACCAGGACGACGAGCCGGTGACATTCATTGGAAAGCGCCAAAGGAGCCTTCATGGCACGTCTTCCGCAACACTCGAGGCCCTAGACAGCTCCATCATAGAGGACTCTCGACTCAGGACAGGTCTATGCTATTATAAAGATGAGCACCGATATGCTCGCGTCTTTCTTGATGTCAGCCCCGAGAATATTGTCTTTGAGCTTGTCAATAAGGCCCGGTCCATCGAACGAACATTATCTGTCAACGTCGGTGCAGTAGCGAAGGACAATAGTATTGTATTTGGGATAGACTATACGGAGCTAGATCTTGTCTTTTGGTATTCGCTTGGGGAGGACGGGACGAGGCGAGAGATGGGCACGCTAGACTCCTTAGATATGACTGGGCATGACTTTGTGGGGCCTGTCATTGGTGTATTTGCTACCGGCAATGACCAAATCAGGGTGAAGTATCTAGACATTACAGTTGTATAGATCAGTATTCCACAACTGTAGCCTCATAGATCAGTGAACGATGTTTCTGAAGTGTATGGTGAAAGAACCCAGCACCACGCCATCCAACTGAGTCTCAACACTAGGCTCAAGGCAGAGCAACCCATAGTCACTTGTAAGCATTAAATAGATTACATTATCTATTCCATGTTTTATAATCTAGCGATACCTTGATTCTCAAAGCACAATAAAAATTCATGAAGTTTCCTATGCGTCATCGGCGTGGTGTTGTATCTGCCTATACACCTCTCCAGTACAAATCCCTTTCTAATCTGAACTGACGCTGCAACACTTCATCTTTTGGGTCTGCGCTTCGCGATATCACCACCTTGAAAGTACCTTTTTCAGCGAGCCACTTCTTCTCCTCTTCGTCCCAATATGACACGGCGTACTTATCCAAGCTGATTGTGGCCTTAACCTTGCCACCCTTGGGCACCCATAGCTTAGCGAAGCCCTTCAACTCTTTGCATGGCCGTAGAGTGGCACATTCTATATCAGAGACGTACAATTGTACAATCTCGTGTCCATCCATGTCACCGGTGTTCATAACATCAACCGACACGTTGAAGGTTCGCTCCCCATTATCGCCCAAGTCGACAACCTCTGGGAGTTGGAGGTTCGAGTACTCAAAGGTCGTATACGAAAGACCGAATCCGAAGTAGAAGAGTGGGTCGTTACGAAGCTTCTCATAGTATCTGTGACCGATGAAAACGCCTTCTCCGTAATACATGTGCCGCACTCCTTTGCCGAAGCTCAGGAAGGACGGCGTGTCTTCCAGTCTGCGCGGGAACGTAATCGACAGACGCCCCGATGGGTTATACCGACCGAAGAGTACATCGGCGATAGCGTTGCCTGTTTCCTGGCCACCAAACCACGCCTGGACTAGAGTCGAGGCATTGTTGACCCAAGGCATGGTCACTGGACAGCCGGACTGATTGACAATGATCTACTTTTACGTTAGCCAGGGACCATAGTGGTCTGGATGAAATCCTCGATTGACTCACGGTTTTAGGGTTCGCTTCGATTACCCTCCGAACAAGTTCGTTGATCCCAGGTGGCAGCTCTAGATCGTGTCTATCCACCGCCTCGGTTTCGTAATCAGCGTTCAGACCAGCGATAAGAATAGGCACGTCCACATTCCTCGCCACTTCAACAGCCTCCGCCAAAGCGACAGCGGGGTCGATCTTCTCACAGCATCCTATCCGAACACCGCCAATACATGACGTTCCAACATAGGGCCCTCCAATGTTAGAGGACATAGTTTCATTCTTTAAAAGAACAGATATCTCGTAAACTTGTCCTTCATGAGCCTCCAGATCAGCTGTCAATTCCATGCTTGCTTGGTTGAACATGGGCGTCTGAAGCGTCTTCTTAGGATGGCTCGACCAAAGATCAATGGCCGCTTTGCCATCAATGTACAGGCGTCCTTTGCCCATCACACAAAGACCGATATGCATAGTCGCTGTCTTAGTTGCCCTGTATAATGTCACGACGCGAAGCCAATACATATCAGGAACACCGGAGGGATGGCTGTCTGCAAAGTACATTGTGGCCTGGGTTGTAGTCGTAGAGTGAAGTGGCTCAGCCTCGGGGTTCGTCTCTGGGTCTTCACCGTACCAAAAGAGTTGATACCCCTCTTCATCTGTTCCCGGAACAGTGACGTATTCGGATAGAGGAGGTGTGAATATGTGAGCTATTTGTGCAAGAAGTTAGCGGAATGATGTCCTGATCCTAGGACATTCTAGAAGTCGGCCTACAGTAACAACCAACAGCAGTCCTCACTTTCTCCCTGCCGACAACATCTTGGATGGCTTCAAGCGGCTTTTGGACGTAGTATGGGCGTAAGTCGGCAGAACCGCCGCCACTGACGGCGGGGTATATAACTCCGGGGCCGATCAGACCATAGGTTTGCTGCGCTGATGGGTCAAGAGGCAATACCTTGCGTTCGTTCTTGAGTAGGACGATAGAGCCTTGAGCAACTTCTCGGCATAGCGCTCTCTTTGTAGGTGTATCGCCGGCTTCTTCATTTGGTGTTGTGTGCTTAATAGCCGGCTGCACTCTGTTCACGAGCTTGACCACGTTCCGAACGCGTTCATTAATCATCGACTTCGTGACCTTTCGAGACATGAGGGCAAGGTGCAGAAGATCGCCTCTCCACCTAGAAGGACCCGGCATCTCCAGGTCCAAACCAGCATTCATTGCCTCAGTAGTACTGAAGACACCACCCCAATCGCTCATCAGAAGCCCATCCCATTCCCATTCTCGCCGTAGGATCTGAGTATTGAGCCATTCATTCTCTGAAGTGTGAACTCCGTTTATGCGGTGATATGAAGTCATAAATGACCAAGGGTTGGCGTGTTTCACAGCTAACTGGAAGGGTAAAAGGTGTACTTCTCGTAAGGTTCTTTCAGCCACTTGCAAGTCGTCCTCGGGGGACATATAAGATTGGTCATGTGCTGCATAGTGCTTGATGGAGGTTGCAACCCCTTTCTCCTGCACACCGTTGATATACTCGGAGGCCAACATGCCACTGAGAATTGGATCTTCGCCAAAGGCTTCAAAGCCACGACCTATAAGGGGGGACCGTTGCAGGCAAACGGTCGGAGCAAGTAAAATCTGACAGCCCTTCTCCATGGTTTCTGCAGCCAGCATATTACCGACGGACCGCATCAACCTGGTATCAAAGGTCGCCCCCATCGCCGTTGCTGACGGAAGCAGAGCACCGAGCGGCTGACACAGATTAGCTATATCATCTTGGTGGGCTGTTGGGATGGGGATGACGTACGCCATTGAAGAAAGACGTGCCTCGCGCCCCGTGTGGACCATCCGTAGCCTGTTAAACGAAAGTAAGCCTTGTACGCCATCTTTGGCTTAAGCATGACAACACGTACCACAAGAGAGGGAATGTCCAGGCGCTCGATAGGGTAGGTAGACCAATTGTCTTTTCCCGAGAGAAGCTTGACCTTCTCCTCGATCGTAAGCTCTTTCAAAGCATGGTCGACGTCTACGAGAAGAGGCATTGTGAGATTCGACGAGTAGCAGACGCGATAATTTCCAGTAGTATCCTATGGGCTAGTTGAGTTTGAAAAAGATAAAGAAACTTCAGAGGCAAAACATACTTGATTTACCGCATTTTAAAGAGCTCGAAGAGATCGATGTGCGGTTGAGCATCAGAGATCCCAAAACGTGACGCACAGACAGGCCACTCTCCGCAATTAAACCGAGGGCAAACATTCGACACTAAGAAGGTAAATATGGAGTGTAGGCTACCCGCGGAGTCGGATAAATACAAGGGTGCATATCGGGCAATTGACAGGATACTACACTGGTTGTTTGCAGTAAAATGGAGGGCTCGGGCAAATTCCCGTTGAACGCAATTCATAAGACACCCAAGCTAAATAGCTGAATTGACTTATAGCTGGATTGTAATATTTGCTTCAGAGACTGATGCCACAATTTAGCCGACTTCAACTGCAAATAAGGCATATATATTGGTTATGTGTTTAATTCCCATTAAAGCAGTCTGCAGTCAAAGCATATAAGCATAGAGTGAAGAGCAGTCCTAGACTCCTTCGAATTTTGAATTATATTATTTCCATTGGCAAACCTTTCTAATACGGTGCACCATGGAGCGTTCTGACGCGGAAATTCGATATTCAAATCCAATTGTACCCGGATTTGCACCAGATCCCTCGGTTGTCTTCGCCGAAGGTACATTCTTTCTTTGCACCTCCTCATTCCATGTATTCCCAGGTCTTCCTATCTACGCCTCGAAGGACCTTAAATACTGGACACACATTGGTTAGTATTATCCCTCAGAAGCCATCATTTAGCAGCCCAAGGACTGACATTTTTATTCTATTGGTAGGCAATGCTCTGCATAAACGTTCACAGCTAAGCCTACGAAATGCAAACACGATACACGTGCCGTTAGATACAGGCTTCACCATGGTTGCAACTACTGGCATCGTTGCTCCCAGTATACATTACCATGAAGGAGTCTTCTATATCGTCACCACAAATCAAACCTTCAATGGCGAAGAGTACGAGAGGCACAACTTCATTATCAAGTGCCACGACATCTGGAGCAATGACTGGAGCGACCCTGTCTATTTCGACTATCATGGCATTGACACCAGCCTCTTCTTCCATGACGACGGGCGAGTCTTTGTGCAGGGAGCTTGGCATATCAGAGACGATCGACAGCCGACAAACACCATCAAGCAGGTCCAAATTGACATCAACACGGGACAGTTACTCTCTGAAACGATAGAGATATGGTCTGGTTGGGCTAAATACGACACAGAGGGGCCACACATCTACAAAGTTAAGGAATATTTCTACCTCCTGGCCGCAGAAGGCGGAACATTCGAACATCACATGTTGACAGTCGCAAGGTCCAAAGATATTTGGGGACCATATGAATCATGGGATCAGAATCCCATCATGACGGCTGATGGCAGGGACGAGTATATCCAGAATATTGGCCACGGCTCACTCTTCCAGGATGGTGATGGGAGATGGTGGGCCGCTGTACTTGGTGTTCGAAAGCAGCCAAATGGTACTCTGGGCCTTGGTCGTGAGTCTTTTCTTTCACCCGTCGACTGGCCAGAAGGGGGATGGCCCACTGTCCGCCAGCCTAGGATGGGCTTCAAGAGGGAAGCTGTGCAGTCGCTCAATCCATCAAAGCCGCTCCAGGCTCCTTCTCACATCGAAGATCTTTACATTCGAGACCATGACGAAGGAAATTATCAGTATCTAGATGACGAAGAAACCTTACAACTCATTCCAAGCCGTTATGGACTTGATTCAGCTATTGAGAGTCCCACATTCCTGGGGCGACGCCAGCGCTTCTTGACCGGCACAGGGTCTACACGCCTCACAGCCGACCAGGGCTTGACTGGGAAGAGTATCAGAGCTGGTATCTCTCTGTACAAAGATCCCTTGCGCTTTGCCAGCCTAGCCTACGACTTTGACAACACTACTGCTGTCTTCGAAGTTCATAACTCTGCCACTGGGCTTTTTGGTACTGTCTCTCGCAAGCTGTCCTGGGGACTAGTCGAAGTTCAACTTCAAGTTGTAGCTACGTCTTCGCGGTACAGTTTCCAGGTGAAGGAGACTCTACAAGAAACTAAAGTCGACATGGACAAGGGCTGGATTGAAATTGGTTCTGTGGAGACCAAAGCACTTGATGCTAGGGATTTTACTGGTCCGCTAATTAGCATTTTTGCGCAGACTCTCTTGAAGGAGGCCAAAAGGGAACCTGTTATTTTCCATGAGTTCAAATTACAAGCTTTAGAGTAAAAAAAGGTATTAAAAAAAGGAATAGCTATCTTCAATTAATGTTATGCTTTATTCTGGGTAATAGTTTACAACTTAACTACTTAAACCTATATAGGCGAGCTATATTTAAATCGCTTTACACTACTTCCGCGCTGAAGCGCTGAGCCAGATCCCAGCAATTTAAGATCTAGAGTTAATAATGCATGGTCTGAAGACACTAAGCAAATATACCCTCAATTGTTTCTATACGCTTTTGGCTTCGCTGTTGGCTAACCAGTAAATAGATTCTGCTGCAAAGCTTTATTATAAAGCCATTATGCACAGCTAAAGTAATCTTGAATATGTAATTAATATTTATATTATAATTAAAAACTATTAAAGTTAAGTTTCCACAGCTTGCTACTCTTATTCCTCATTATCTTTCGAAATACTTATAATAAAATAATAATAAGAAATATAAAAGTATAAGTACTAGCTTCTATATTAAAACTAACTTTTATACCTATGAAATAAACCTAAATAACTTAAGGATATTTAATAATATATATTTTAGTAGCTATAAGGTATTAGTAATAGTTGGTAATACATTATATAATTTACTTACTTATAAGATTTATTTACGAAAAGGCCTCCTTTAATACTTTCAAATAGCTATTAAGGTTTTAAGTATTTAAAAGAAGTATAATAACTATTATATTAAAGACATATAGGCCCTAGAATAAGGCTATAATTATAGAATATTACTTATTATTAAAACCAAACCTAATTTAATTAAATTAATAAGTATAAGTAATATACTAAGTTAAATTATCTATAATTTAATCTCTAGCTTAAAATAATTATTATATATCCTAATAAATTATTATATAATTCTATTATATAACTGATAGTTAACTAATTTACTTAAAATAATATTAATAATTAATATAAACTAAAAACAGCTAATATATTTAGAATTACAGTTATAAGAAGGTATAAGAAGCATTAATAATATTATATTAATATTATTAATTTGTATAAAGATTAACAAATAATAAAACTAAGATAAAAAGATGCTAAGCTTAAAAGTAATTAAAATAAGAAGAAAAATATATAAATTAATATACTAATATTAAATATCTTTTATAATTAAAATAGCTATTCTTAGACTTTAAGTATAGTCTTTATATCTAAGCTTTTAATAATAACCTTATAGTTAATAACCTAATTAATAAAATACTAAAAAAGGCCTTATTAATTTATATAGAAATAGAATAAGAAGTAGGCCTATTAAAATACTTAAATAATATATAATAAAATATAATGAAATATAATAAGAATAAATAAAATAAAGAGAAGACTAAAAGATTATATAATTAGGCCATCTCTTAACAGTTAGATAGGCTTAGTATATTATCTAATAGGTTAGTAGATATAGCTCCTAGAAGAATTACTAGTAATATTTATTCTCTTACCTCTTAATCTGCCTACACCTTATTCAGCCTATTTAACTCCGTTTAATATTATTTAACTTTCTTATCGCCTATATGCACTATTCTCCTTAGTAAATACACGTCCCAGCTGATTACTTATTTTTTTTTTTATTTTCACACTTTACAAAGATTATTAGTTTAAGGGAAGATTCGAAATGCATATCGCAAAGAGGTTAAGAATACATTTCCAAGTAGGCTTTATAGTAATGCATACAAGACTTGAAGCTTAAGTGCTCAGAAGTCTTGTTTTAGTATAAGAAAGAATTCTCTACCTTTCTCAGTCGTACATAACTTTCACGCGGCTCCACACCAACATGCTCTACGACATCCTGAGTCCTGAGCTCCGGATCAACGGGGAGAAACTCAAAGTTCCACATGAGCAACACCCAGAAGATCCGAAGCTGCAGGTAAGCAAGTCTCCTTCCGTAGCAGCCTCGTGGTCCACTACCAAACATGAGGAATGGCCCCTTCATGGCGTTATAAGTCTCAACACCTTTGTCGTCAACATCTATCCATCGCTCGGGTATGAATTGCTCGACATCCTCTGCGCGCCACTCTCCGTATCGACTCTTTGTCCCCTGTAAGCTTTCACTCCAGATATTCTCGGGGATTCCGATTGGCGGCTTCATCAGGCTGGGTCCGTTTAGTGTAAAGAACACGGAGGTGCCTTTTGGAATGGCGTGTCCGAGAATCATTGTATCGACCATTGCTTCTCGACTTACTATTGGGAATACCGCACTGAGACGCAGTGTCTCCTCGATGACAGCATCAAGATATGGAATAGATGCACTGGTTATTTCGTCTATCGTCGGCTGGCGATGCTCCGCAAGAGCGGTCGAGAAGGCATTCTGAAGGAGTGATTGGAGTTTTCTATGTGCTTGCGGATCATCCGCAATGCATCTGACACCCCACGAAAGAGTGGCAGCCGTTGTGTCGTGCCCCGCAATAATGAACCCAAACAGCTGTCCAGCTTTGTTAGTTATCAGTCCACACAAAAAGATGGAGGAAGCATACCTCGTCATACATGCGCCGACGGTGAAACCTCGGTGGTCTCTGGGCCTTCTTAGCAGCGGCTGCCTCGCGAAGTACCATAAACTCGAGTGCCGACCCTGTTGCCCATGCATTCTCGGGGACATTTCTGGAGATTGCCTTGACCGCCTTGTCAATCTCACGTCGTGTCCACTCCTCCCTCACTCTGGCTGCGTTTTTCATGTACGGAAATTGACTTAGGGACCAATAATGCCACCGAGGGATCGGTGATGAGAAACCCACTGTGGCGCTCTCAACAATAGTCAAGGTGGCATGTAACTCTGTAGTCAACGGATAGACGGGGAACACGACAATTTTCTTCTCGGGTTCTGTAAATATGAGACCTGCAGTAGATCTGGATAACATGTCATCTAGTTGCCGTTTAGTGGCACTATTCTCTTCGTCTAGGCCAAAGGAAACAGTTGTAACAACGTCGAGAGTAGCTCTCTGGATATCTCTCTTTGCATCGAACGGACGCCCATCTGCATACAAACACTTTTCATCCCAAAGTTTGACTAAACAATAAACTTTGGAATAAATCTCGGGAGCCGAGACCTAAGCACGTTGAGAATTGTTGTTCACTTGCGTCAAGGATGGTTCTTACCTAGTTCAGAAACTTTGGCGACATGAGATCCCTCATCAGCTCTCTGTGCTTTTTGAACTTGGGATCCACTGTTTGATAAGAAAGCATCTGGTGGGGGACGATTCCCGCGAATGCCTCCCGGGCTCTATCACTGCGGTCAAAATCCTTCAACCGTTTCGAAAGGACATCATGCGCCTCTCGAAAGTCCGATACAACCACTCTCGGCTTTCCTATGTGTTGAATGTTGGAGGGTTCACCCTCAACTTCAGGATTAAGGTTCAGGATTAAAGTTTGACGCCCTAAACTTAGATCGTAGGACTTTCATCTAGGACTTTCTAGGACTCAAGTCCTAGAAGGAACCAGTTGAAGATATAAGGTCTCAATGGTCCTTCGATTGCGAAAGGATCAAGAAATATACACGATTCACCTTAATATCTGACAATTAAGAGTCTCATTGCCTCAACCATTTTTATTTTTATTTTTCAATACCTTGAAGAACCCTCTTTCTCATACATAATGTCCCTATCCAAGCCCCAAAAGGAAGGTCTTACGGCTACCCTCTCTAAGCCTGAGGACTTCCTCAACTGGGAGCATGAATTCCTCCTTCAGGCCCATCGTCTTGGTCTTCAGCAGCACCTCAAAAGCAAGACATTCCTCGGAGACGAACCAGCTATCCCGGATATAAGAAAACGCAGATATACGAAGACCGCTACAGCCCAACGAACAATCCGGTCTCATACTGCCGAATCTCAAGACGGCGCCCCAGACGACATTCAGGAAACGGTGAATGGAACATGGTCTATCTCTGACCTTACAGACCAAGGCCAGAAGATCTTCCAGCAGGATTTAACCTTTTATCAGCTACAAGAGAAGGTTTTCGAAAAACAGAAAAACGCTCTTGGAACCCTTCAGGACTGGGTTATCCGTACGGTCTCCCCAAGCTTGATTCAAACCTGCTGTCAGTCACACGAATCAATATACGAATGGCACTGGAACCTTCGTGCCCGGTGTGGAAGGACCGAGGAAGATGAAACGAAGGATGCCAGAAATAGGTATCTTACATTACTAAGAACTGCCCCAAAGACGGTCAGCCAAGCAGCATTCAAGTGGCTAGATCAATGGGAAGAGGCAATGGCGAAAGGGCGACAACGAGAGGTCCCTGAAACGCTCCACAACAGTGCATGGGCCTGGGACTTCTTCAGTGTCACCACACACATCTTGCCCAGCTGGACTGCCTCATACAAAATCTCTTCAAAGACTCTATTGCAAAATAGGGCCCTCTCATACCGAGATGTAGGGAACGCCTTCCGAAATGAGCTCCAAGATGCAGAAGCCACGAAGGGCCGAGTGGCCCCCGGTGCGTTTTCTGCGAGCTATGCTGGGGAGGACCCCCAGGATGATGAAGGGGACGCCCGCATCATTGAAGGCCAGTACCCATTTTCGAAGAAGGGAGAAAGAAAACGCCAGAGGTCTCCTGAGAAGAGACAGGAATGCCCGGCGTGTGGGTTATCCCACGAACTTGCGAAATGCTTCTATGTCTTTCCAAATCAGGCATGGAAGGGATTCAAGCCCCGAGAGAAGATCCAAAAGAAGGTGAAAGAAGCTCTCGAGGAAGACTCAGACCTGGAGGCCAAGGTAAAAGCCCTCACTCGGAAGAAGGCCAGGACCACAAAAGACAGAACCTTGATGCAGCCAACAAAGGAAGAAAACTCAGACCAATGACTGTACGGCCGACCAGTCGCCGAAATCAAGACCGCCTTTGCAGCCCAAAGGGATAACTATCCCTTACGGAACTCCGTGATCCTCGACCCCGGAGCTACTATCTCAATCACAAACAGTGCCAACAGACTAGCGAGATTCCAGCAGGCTATTCCAGGCGACTTCATCTGGGCAGGAGACCGAAAACTACCCATCTTAGGCTACGGAACCATGACCATCAGGCTCACAGGAACTCGAGTCCTAATGCTTGAAGATGTAGCCTATTGCCCTCGGCTCCTTACGACCCTAGTCTCCCTACGTCAACTACGAAAGAAAGGCTTCTATTGGGATAATAGGCGTAACCCAACGACCCTCCGACGACTCGACCGAACGATTGCATGCACAATCCATGACCTATACGGCCAGTATGTCGTCGAATACCAGTCAGAAAGCTTCCCAAAAGCAGCCTTTGCAGCCCACAGATTCAGCTCTCACACAAAGAGAGCCCCTTTGACGGGAGAAGCTATCCGATGGCACAGTCGCCTAGGGCACCCGGGACCACAAGCTCTGGAACATCTTATCTCGGCCTCTCAAGGGGTGCGAATACGAGGACCAGCCACTGTTGAATGCGACGCCTGTGGCATATCGAAGATCAAGAGACAAATCAGACGAGCCCCAAGACAATCCGATCAGAAGGCCGGCGAGCGTATCGCTATTGACTTCCATGACTACCAAGAAGGCATAGGCGGCTATACCTCACAGATGTTGTTAACCTGCCGAGCTACGGGTTACATCTGGGATTACTACCTCACAGCCCGGACGACAGAAGCTGTTATCACCGCTTTCAAATCCTTCCTAAGTCATCTGGAAGTCCAACACGGCCTCAAGGTCAAAGTCATCGAATGCGATAACGAGATCACGGAGATCAAGCCGAAAATCGGAGACTTCCTGAGGAATAGAGCTATCATCATCGAGCCCTCGGCCCCATACACACAAGCCCAGAATGGGGGTGCCGAACGCTCAGGGGGTGTAGTCAAGGACAAGGAAAGGGCTATGCGAACAGGCGCAAAGCTTCCTCACCAGCTGTGGCCAGAAATTGGAAGGACAGCAGTTTATCTGTACAACCGAACGCCGAACTACGCATCAGGCTGGAAAACGCCATATGATCAACTGCATACAGCATCAGCCAAAGCAGCAGGGATTCCACAGCCGAAGAAACAGCCGGATCAAACACACCTACGGGCATTTGGCTGCAAGGCCTATGCAATGACCTCAGATGCCCAGCAGAAGGTCAATCGCAAGATGCGGCTTAAGCCCAAAGGTTGGATCGGCTTCCTAGTGGGATATAGGTCCTCAAATATCTATAGGATCTGGATCCCCACGATCAACCGGATAGTCAATACTCGAGACGTCATATTTAATGAAGACGAAGGCTGCAACGGAGACTGGGAAAGCTTCAAAGATGAACTACTCGAAGCTGACCTAGAAGAAGTTGCCAAGTTCGTACAAGGATCCTCCCTGCCGGAACAAGACGACAACGAACAAGCCGAACAGGTTGAAGACTGTATTGAAGTGGTCCTTCCAACAACCACCCTAGCAGACGAAAGCAGCCCTATTACAGACGAAACAGAAGACTGCATCGTGGCGACTGCCCTAGAAAACGGCCTTAAACAGTCAGAAGACTCTGATATCCTTCTAACACCTCCAGTCACACCACTGTCAGCGCTACTAGCGCACAGCTCCAGGGTCTTATCAGACGAAGGAAACAAAACAGTCTCGTGGCAAGCAGCCTTCCTAGCCGGAACAAAGTCCCCTCTCCAGACCTCAATTGAACGGAAGCTCCGACAAGGGGTGAAAATGCATCGAAACTCTCTACCGCCGCCCCCGACGAAACATCAAGACCTAAAGCATCACCCTTTTGGAATGCTCTTTCAAGAGGCTGAAGAAAGCCACCTTCAGAGTCACAAGGAAATGAGGTCCTGGACTGAGATTCGAAAGAAAGACGCTTGCGCCGTTGACCAACAAGTCCTTGGCTGTATGTGGGTATACGTTTACAAGTTCGATAAACACGGCCGATTTCAGAAATGCAAGGCACGGCTAGTGGTCAGAGGAGACCAACAAGCTAAGGGAAGGTTGCAAGAAACATATGCAGCTACCCTAGCCGGAAGGTCTTTCCGGACCCTGATAGCCATTGCGGCCAGATTTGACCTAGAGATGGTCCAATACGATGTGGTCAACGCCTTCGTAAACGCCCCAATTGACCAGGATATTTTCATGCACATGGCCCCGGGGTATAAGAAAACAGCAACTATCCTGAAGCTCAACAAGGCCCTGTACGGACTACGAGCCTCTCCCTTGCTATGGCAGAAAGAACTCTCGAAGACCCTCCTAGAGTTAGGCTACACACAGATTCCTCACGAACCTTGTTGTTTCAAGAAGGAAGGAGTCCTCTTCTTCTTTTACGTTGACGATGTTATCATCGCTTACAGGAAGGCCCGGAAAGACAAGGCCGATGAATTGACTAGACAGCTTGGATCAAAATACAAACTAACAGGCGGAGACCCCGTGCAATGGTTCCTAGGAATGGAAGTCATACGGGACCGACCTGCAAGGAAGATTTGGCTATCTCAAACAGCCTACATTGACAAAATCGCAAATCTAGCTAACAAGGGAACATCTACAGTACCAATGACTCAAACAGAGCTACGACCTCAAACAGGACTAGCAACCCCGGCAGAACTTCAACGATATCAACGTAAAGTCGGCTCGATCCTCTATATCGCCGTTAACACCCGGCCTGACATAGCTTTCGCCGCCTCCAGGCTGGCCCGATTTCTTGTCAACCCTGGCCAAGAACACCAAGACGCCGCCGACCGCGTTATCCACTACCTCTCACACACAAGGCACCGAGCCCTACGATTCGGAGGGCCCGGAGGTCTTACAGTTGCTAGTGACGCTTCTTTTGCCGATAACACCCTTGATCGGAAAAGCTCCCAAGCGTACACTATCCGACTATTCGACGGGTTGATCGGCTGGAGAGCTAGCAAGCAGGACACAGTCACCACATCCACAACAGAGGCAGAGCTCCTAGCCCTGGCACAGGCTGCTAAGGAATCCCTCTATGTGAGTCGGCTGTTGAAAGAGCTTACAGTTCAGATGGATGATCCGACTATCCGTATCGACTGCGACAATACTCAAACTATCAACCTTGTGACCGCCGAAATCGCTACTTTGAAGACTAAGTTGCGGCACGTGGATATTCACAACCACTGGCTGAGACAGGAGGTCCAAGAAGGGAGAATTCAAGTCAAATACACCAAATCAACGGATATGATCGCAGACGGATTAACAAAGGCCCTGCCGGCAGGCAGATGGAACCGCTTCCTCTATCAACTTGGCCTGGAAGATATTCAGGAAAGACAGCAGCAGAGCCGGAAGCAAGAAGGAATAGAAGCAAGGCTCCAGAAGATAGAAGACTGCCTAGGAAATGCAGGCTCAACTGGGACCTATTGAGCCTGAGGGGGTGTGTTGAATGTTGGAGGGTTCACCCTCAACTTCAGGATTAAGGTTCAGGATTAAAGTTTGACGCCCTAAACTTAGATCGTAGGACTTTCATCTAGGACTTTCTAGGACTCAAGTCCTAGAAGGAACCAGTTGAAGATATAAGGTCTCAATGGTCCTTCGATTGCGAAAGGATCAAGAAATATACACGATTCACCTTAATATCTGACACTATGGGGCGGATGAAGACTTGACAGACTGGGGAGTTGAACTTCTGGTTCTGCAGCGCAAACCATCGGCATTGCTCCTCGGTATGTTTCTGATACTCAATCAAGTCCGGAAGGTCTCCCAGTAGGCGCTTTGTGGCACTTTTGTTATATGGTATTCCGGGAATAGGCTTGGGAAGAGCAAGATTGTATAGGCAAAAGAGTAATAGGAAGATAGAAAGGGCACCAGCTGTTAGTTCAAACCACGACATGGGACCAATCTGAAGAGTGTACATATTGCTGCTTGGTAAAGAGGATATGATTCCAGCTCGTTGGCATATGATGGATCGTTGCTTGGTTTGGGAAGTAGGATATTGCATCTCGATATATTTGAGATATCTTTTACTCGCAACTACTACATAGTGGCCTGATTAACTTTAGTCTGTGAAACGGTTGACATTCATCTCATGGCTTGTTTCCGCGGAACTCCGTGGGTATATGATGCCATGATAAGCCCACTTTGATCATGCCCAACGCTGGGAGCACTAAACATTGTTGGGGTTCCGCGGGGTTAGTGCGCACTATTCAGCCATTCCGATACAAAATTCCGGCCAACTCCTCCAACATACAACCTATTCTTTACGAAGTATAGGCAGCATTGTCCATTGTTGGTCAACTAAAACAATAGATGACTGGCGTAAACTGTGCTGTCGAAATCCATCTTCCTCTTATTAACTAAGTAGATCAAGATCAAAAAGTCGCACATCTGGCTCATACGTCCTCTAATAACATCAAAGCCGAACAACAATGCAAGATCTCAAAGGCAAAGTTATTGCCGTCACGGGTGCAGCATCCGGAATTGGTCTTGCAACTGCTCAACTGCTGTTCTCAGTCGGAGCCAAGTTATCCTTGTCTGATAGATCACCCATTCCACTTGAGAAAGCCACCCAAGCCCTTCTCGCCGCGCACCCAACCCGTGATAAGCAATACATCATGACAGCAGAGGTCGATGTTATATCCAGCGCTCAAATTACATCCTGGATCGAGGAGACTGTGAAAAGATTTGACAGACTCGATGGGGCAGTTAATTCGGCAGGAATAAGCGCTGTTCAGATGGGCAAGGGCAAGATCCGCGACCTGGCCGATGATAGCTGGGCTTTGTGTGTGGGCATCAATGCCACGGGTGTCTTCTACTCCATGCGAGCTGAGCTCAATGCCATGATTAACGCCAGGAGCATTGTCAATCTGGCAAGTCTGGCTGGTCTAATGGCAGACCCTAGAGCTGCAGAATACCCGGCCTCGAAGCATGCAGTGGCTGGTCTTACAAAAACGGGAGCCAGAGAAGAGGGCCCAACTGGCATCAGAGTGAATGCAGTCGCACCGTAAGTTTCAACAATTCCTACTTTGAGAAACATAAAATTCTATTAGACTCTGCTAATACCAAGCTTAGTAGCACGATAGATACTGCAATGACTCAGAGTGCTCCCCTGAAGTTTATAGCGTTTCTGAAGTAACCGGCTGATAAGAGCTCGTTAGAATCGTAGGTAGCAGGTGGTTGCACAGGGTTGAATGGGAGGACGGCGAGAGCCTTGTGAAAGTTCGTCTTTTATAACTGGCCAGATTGTTCGCATTGATAGGGGGTTTTCAGTGTAATATAAATTATTTGTTGAATTTAATGACCAAGACCTTGGTGTCGACGTCAGGTTTTTCGTTACCAGACGAGGTACGGATGCCCTTTTTAGTGAACGCCTCGACTGTGCCCAAGATTACCTGTACCTTGGGGAACGTGAGAGCCTCAAGATACTCATTGCCGGGTGTTGGACGACCACACCTGTACATCGCGGTCAGTGATGCATTCCATGTCTTCTTTTTCTCTTAACTTACCCAACCGCAAAGTCCGGGAGCAGCGCTTGAAGCAAGTCCTGTCTCAAAAGGCTGTTGAGTCTATCATTCTTTCAAGCCAAGGGCTAAATATTGTGTGTATAATTGGTTGAGCTGAAACCTTTCAATGCAGGCATAGCCAATTGTGCCTTGAGGTCGCGTTTCACAATAGCGAGGGGTATAGGCAATTGATAAATTAGAAAATTGACCTTATCACGACACTCGATGGTCCAGCGATATCTACTAAGGTGTATAGACTAGGCGATTAGGTACCGTGTCTTTTTGTTCGTGTCTCATTAATATGCACTTGAACTCTTTTTCTAAGGCGTCAACGTAATTAGACCGAGCAGCTAAATTGTATTTTCTCCTCAGTTTTCCAATAAAGCTACATACATAGAAATCTCCATGGTGCTATTTGCGATCTTAAAAGAGAAAGGAGCAAAGGCCCTCCCTCGGTTGTTTGGGCAGGATACGTATCGTCTGGCTGCTCTGTGATTCCATTTGGAACAAGGCATGGTCGCAAACCATAATTTCTCCAAGAGCAAGCTTCATCGATCAAGGAATAATGTCACAAAGTGCAAAAACAAGACCAGAGGCTTTTCTAACGCGACCGATACTGGTCTGCGCGACAGACCACCATGCGTCTTACAAACGTAAGTTCTTGCTGGGTACTAACTAAGACTAGGTGAAAGACAAGTTTTCTACCTCAGGGCTCAACTACAAATAACATAACTACGTCACAGCTTACTAGCCGAGTACCAATCCCTTATCACAATTATATTCTTTACTTTCTACGAACGGAATCCTCACGTCTTGCCGTACGACAATTGGCTTGTTCCATCAAGAGGAGACGCCGTTTGAATTTATTATGTAGAACATAGACTAAAAGCCTCTAAAGTAGGTCATATTTAGCAGGCTATCTTTATCTTATTAGAATGTTATAGGGGGTAAAGTAATGCTACTTAGAGATATAGCCTACGCAATATATCCGCATTAAAATATACTACGCTTAACCCCTCCCTACCTTTCATATTGCAAGGTTTAAGTAAAGTAACTGCTTTTTACTAGGAGCTAGGCCAAGCTAGGCCCTTGAGGATAAGTGTATTATTAGGTAAGTACTTAGTAATTACTTTAAGACTAGGCCATATACTTAATAACCTAGCATAGAAGGCTAGCTGGACTTGTATCAGTCTATTCAATACCCGCGCTCAGAGAAAGTTCAGCAAACGTCTCGAGAGGCTGGCGATCTATATGAGATACAGGTTAATAAGACAGCTGGCCTAAGCTTCGAGGATGCCCTGTCCCAATCAAGGCCATGCTGAAAGACCGCATGAGATGGATTTGGAGCGAGGATAAAGATAAGCTTATGAAGAAGCCCACATAAAGCTATGACGCACTGTTGTCAGTGCTGTACTGGGGTGCTTAGGGTCCTTACCTCTAGATATTAGCAATTTGATTAGAGAGGAAAGAGAGAAAGTGGGCAGGCGCATAGATGCGTGGGCACGTATGATAGTCCCTGTGGCCTGCTCCATGCGCCCTAGTTACGATCGACCAAATACCACCAATCCAACAAGCATTTCACTCCGTTGCAAGAAGGCCCGTACCCACACACCAGCCTCAAGGCCATCTACGTATAAGTCCAAGTGTAGAAAGACCTATATGCAACAAACCAGCTGCCCGTTCAATTTCCGGATCTGGCTCTAATAGGATAGCTTCAAACTCGGGTTCTTGTTTATTGTTCCTAGTTGCCATTGTCTATCACGAAGTTATAAGACCCTCACCTAAAATCAAGACGATTGGCTTTATTTTATTCCATTTCTGACACTCAAAACTCTGTGGTTGCCATGAAAACCGACCTCGGAAAGCGTCAGCCCTATCTTGAGAGCCATCCATCAAATGTTGAGGGACGCCCAGACAGTCCCTATTTACGTCGCAACAGGAAAACTGTCAAAGTAATTTGTCAAGCTTTAATCCCAAAACTAATACTCTTCACCGTGAGGAACTCTTCAATCCCCAGATACGACCCCTAAATTCTCTCAGCATTTAATTCACAACACTCACCTTCCAATCGGAGTACTTACCTCTCGTCCTTGACCACTTTCTTTTACACCGCCAAAAGGGGATGCAACGTCACTTATTAGACCTGTATTGACACCAACCTTGATAAGGGCTTTGTGAGCACGGGAAACTACAAGCCAGAGAGAAGAACACATACCATTCCGACGTCCATCTTCTCAGCCACTGTCCAGGCCTTATGAACGTTCTCGGTGAAAAAGTAACCAGCCAGCCAAAATTAGTGTCATTTGCCAAGTTGATGGCGTCTTGATCACTTTCGAATTTGAACAACGGAAGTACTGGGGCCAAAAGTTTCTTCTTGTGCGCATAAAGCGTCCGCAGGAAACATCAACAAGGAGAGTAGGCTCAAAGAATGCATCACCGAGGCTCGGTGCTCTTCTTCCACCTACTATCACCTTGGCTCCTTTTGAGAATGCATCCTTGACATGACCCTCTACGCGGGCGACAGCAGTCTTCGTAATCAAGGGGCCAATAGTTGTGTTTGCGTCGCCCCCAGGACCTAGAATCAAGGACTTGACCTTTGCGGCAAGTATGGAGGCCAATTCTTGATAGATGCCCGTTTGAGCATAGACTCGGTTAGTGCAGACGCATGTCTGCCCAGAAAGCCGGAATTTGCTGGCCATGATTGCTTCAGCCGCCGCCTCTAGATCTGCATCGTCAAAGATGACGAAAGGTGCGTTGCCTCCCAGCTCTAGACTAACACGCTTCATAGTGGTGGTACACTGACTAGCGAGAAGCTTTCCAATGGCAGTAGACCCAGTGAAGGAGAACTTTCGTATAATTGGATGTTGCGTCAGTACTCGACCGATGTCAATAGTATGCGCCTTTGTTGTGACAATGTTGAACGAGCCGGGGGGGAATCCTGCCTGAGCGGCAAGAGATGCCAAGGCAAGAGCAGTGAGAGGGGTTTCAGGGGCTGGCTTGACTACGCAAGAACAGCCTGCTGCTAACGCCGCAGCAACTTTTCGTGTAATCATTGCAGCTGGAAAGTTCCACGGCGTTATAATACCCACGACACCGACTGGTTGCTTAATAACAAGTACGCGCTTGGTGGAGTCGGAGGATTCGACAACCTGTTGTGCACATTCAGATTCAGTCGCTATTGGAAGAGTAAGGTAGTTGACAATACAGTTAAATGAAAGGAAGTTCATACCGTGCCTTGAACACGAGGGGCAGCACCAGCATACCAGTCAACGAAATCTGCTGCATATGAGACTTCTCCTCGAGCCTCAGATATAGTCTTGCCGTTCTCGGTGGTGATGATATCTGCTAGGTCGTCCTTTGCTTGCAAAATGAGGCGAAACCATTCACGCAGGAGCTGTCCCCTATGTTTCCCTGTCATTGCGGACAGCTTGTGCAACGCGGACTCTGCAAACTGAACAGCATTAATACACTCTGCCTGTGTAAGATCTGGGACCGCAGCGACTGGCGTCCATGTTGCCGGATCTTGAAATTCAGGTCAGATGGCGAGAGATACAGGGACGACAAAGGGTAGGTGCCTCGTACCTAAAACATCAAATAATTGGTCATCCTTCGCTTGCAGCCATTTCCCGTTGATGAAAGCACTGTTCGCTTGGAGAAGGCCATTATTATGAAGGGCCATGATTGAAGCTGTTGTAGGGTAGTCGAGAAATCAAGTGCAGGAGGAGGTAAAGGACATGTATGTGTAGGTAATGCCCACAATCAGGCGTAATCCAGGTATCTTTATCTCTCTGCTTCAAAGTATATCTTAGTCCTCGACTATCGTACTGCTGCCGACACGATGTTGACTTGCATCTCTCGTCATGGTGTTTTGCTCCAAAGTTGTGGAGGCGGTTGTCAGCTCCGTTTTTAGTTCTCCAACTTCTGATTGCCGAGAATGTGGAGTCAGCTACTTGCTACAGTGGGGGGCAAAAACTATTCGACCCCTGTTAGCTTGGACCATATGACCCAATTAGTCAGGATGTGATTGTGCGATAAGGGATATGATTGGGCAGCTTAGCTTGAGTTATGCAAGGCTGAGACTTGATGCTCTATAGGGTAGCACTAAATAGCCCCAAATAGCCTAGTTAAGCTAGCAGCAGATCGAATACTTTTTACCTCCCACTGTATGCCAGCATGCATTTCCCTCTCCACACTCTTCTCCACGCCCAGGTGATTCCTTGGTTCCACATGACTTCAGCCACTGGCTAATAGCGCCAAAGACTCGGCAAGGGTTGACTTTCGGCGATCGTCCCATTTACGCCGAATTGTCGTGGAGAAGGCCGGGGAACATGGCATCCTGATGCTCTTGATACCATCCCAAGTCATGCGCCAGGATCACCTCCACATGCTTACATCCCGCGAACCCCTCACTTTGGAGACGGCGAATCTTGGCTAGCGTTTCAATGGCGAGGGCCATATCGGCGTGGATGCACACGGTTGCACCGCTCTCCTCCCACTCGGCGAACTCGGTCATGCCCCTCAGGAGACGGCCATGATGGCAAGCATCCCCAGCCAGATAAACCCAGTGATCTCGGCCTATGCGTACCAAGAGGTTCAAGTGTCCAACCAGGTGGCCAGGGCTGTCGATAATGTATATGAGACCGTCTCCGAATAGATCAATCGCATTATCGAAGGGAGCAAGAGGTTGCCACCGGTGCTTGATACCTAGAACGCTCTCGAGCGTATGGGTAGCAGGCATGTCGTTCTCGATTGGTATTCGATATTTTGGGGGCGTGCTCTGACTCATGAGCTCGATTGTACGGTCATCCGGGAGAAGATCTTTCTCAAACTTGGCAGCCGAATGATAGCTCATACCGTGCTGTAAGAGATGTCTGGTTCCATACCCAACCACAAATTGAGCGTTTTTGAAGTCGCTTGGCGTACCGATATGGTCATAGTGCACATGGCTCAGGATGACAAGGTCGATATCCTCTGGTTGCAAGCCACCAACTCGTAAGGAATCAGATGCATCAGGGATTGTCGTAATGGGTTGCCGTGTTTGCAGATGGGGGTGAATATTGGAGGGATAATTGCTGAGATTCTTTCGAATTCCCAAGTCGAACACGATGCGAGTGTTGGTGATGGGATGTTTGATGAAAAACGACAAGGACGGCACCGTGCTTCGTACCGATTTATCGAGCTGATCAGCGCAGAAAAAATGTTCAGGCAGGGTCAAGAAGCCACTGGGAAGCAGCGATAACTCGACGTATTGGGATTGAGTGGTAGACATATTGATGAGATAATTTTGTCTTTTAATCACTAGGAAGTGTGAAGATGAGTTCCGGATCTGACCTTTTATGTCTAGGTGCCTTATGTGTGTGCCCTACTGACAGTAGTATCCTACCCCAGAAAACCGAACCACTGATCCCGGATCAGGTTCCAATGCTGGCACGTGATTTGAAGTCCCTCCTCCGCTCCTCACCCCGCACAGCGCCGACGTAGCCCATATGTCATCAGTCCAGATGTCACAGTTTGCTCAATTGGCCATTTCAGACTGCCCTCGAGAGGGTTGAGGTCGCATACTCCTCTCTGAACCATCTACCCCGTTTGGATCAACATAGCCATGTCCGACGCATCGCTTCCTGCCACAACACTTCATCGTTGCAGGCATTGTCTTCGCGAGTTTGCGCGCGCAGAACACCTAGTGAGGCACGAACGGACACGTCGGGAACCTTCCACACCAAAAGTGGGCCTTGATGAATACTCACATGCCTCTAGATACCAAAGAGAAGCCTTATGCTTGTCATCACTGCTCAGATGCCTTTTCCCGCCGAGACCTGCTTCGGAGGCATGAGATCAAGGTACACGGCATTTCAGACAGACTGAGACGACGAAGGCGCTCTGGCAACTCTCCCGATGTAATTTCTACCGTGCCTAGAGTCAATCCACTGTCCCAGTCCATCGAATCACTATTGGCGGATGGACATTCAAATGAATCGCCTGGCACCCAACATACGATCGACGTTAGTGGAATTTCCTTGGATCCGATCTACTCACTCTATGTTATGAAATAGGCTCTATTCTAACAGTGATATTTGTTCAGACATCATCCTCCCTCCAATGCATGCTCAACGAGCTTGGGTCTTCGGCGGTTCAGGCTCCTCTAGACATTGACATTGTGTTGGACAGCCAATGGCTAAACTTCGAAGCTAGCTCAGAAATGAACCTCGAATTTTTGAACAGAATGGACGACTCTCAGACTCAGATCTACACCATCAATCCCAATGCTATGCACTCGTCGACTCTCGATTTGGCCAATGAGCCTGCTCACTTACGAAACCAAAACGCCGATTTCGACCTGCATGGCCACGCGCGCCCTTCTACATCCGCCACGCTAGATTCTCAAAACCAGTCTAAATCTTCACAGTCTGAGGAAAATCTCACCATCACGGAGGACTATTGGCACTCGATGCAAGCCCAAATCGATCAGATCGGTGGTCCCAAGCTGCCGTCTCGGACAAAGCTGAGCCAATATATTCATCGCTACCTAGCCTGCTTCCACCGGCATCAGCCACTCTTCCACGACTGTACCTGGGTTCCAGTGCAGTGTCCAGTGCCCTTAACGTTAGCAGTTTGCGCAAATGGTGCTCTGTACATCCTGGAGCGCAAGATCGCTGTTGCTCTATTCCACACAGCAGTTAACCTGGCAAAACTCGCTCACAAAGGTATTTGCAGCTTACAACTATCGATGCTTCTTATAGCTTTTGCAGCTTGGAGCGGCGACCCTAAAGACCTTGAAATTGCTATGCAATTTCATGGGTGTCTGGCACTCGACATACGGCGGGAATGGACAAAGACAGCGGCGACTCCGAACCTCGACAGTACGACATGGGCTGGTTGGCGTGACAAGGAAATACTGAAACGGTACGTGGGCAAGAGTATCGAACCAATTTGATCCAAGATTTCTAACAGTGGTTCTAGTACAACGTATTGCTGTTTCACAGTCATGAACCTCATGTCCGTTGCTTACGATATCCCATCTCAGATACGCCTCGAAGATGAGTACGGCTTACCAGGACACGAGGAGCAATGGTGCGCCGCGAACGAGGAGGCTTGGACCAGGGCGACATACGAAGCAGGCCCACAGGAATGGCTGACAGCGGAATCTGTCATCCGGGGACTAGCCGATGCGTTCTCGCCATTGCCAACCAAGATTGGCATGTTCAGCTGCCATGTCATCATGTCATCTCTTTGCCAGAAAATCATGCTGTTCCGAAAGTCCTGCCATCCTGGAAGCCGGGCATACGATGAAGGGCGTCATTACTTTAGTCGGTGCTTGACTAGGTGGCAGATGATGTGGGAAAGCGAGCCGCAGTCGTTTATTTCGCCCGATCATCCCCGTGGGCCCATCATGTTCAACTCGACTGCTTTGCTGCGAGTTGCGTATATACGACTGGCTGCGGACTACTCACCTATTCGCAACCGTTTTGCCACCTGCATCTCGGATATTGATATTGCAGCTGCAATTGGGCACATGAAGCCACTAACTCGAGATGTGCACACGTATAAAGCCGTGATGCAGGCATGTCAGGCCCTGCGAGTCCCGGTAGGACTAGGCTTCACGGTTATTTGTCGATCAGCGTTCTGGACTTGGAGTGTTCAACATGCTCTCAGTTACTTTGAGTGCGCTTTGATGTTGTGGCAATGGCTGAACATGGCGCAGAGTGCGACCGACCTGACTGCGGACGAGATCAAGATCCTGGACATGGTAGAACAACTGGTCGACTCATCCAGTGCGGCCCAGAATGGAGAGGAAGCTCAGCATAGTCTATCAGTCCGCAGTCTGTGGCTGTTTGTCAATCTCTTAGATACGGGAGACCTGACAGTCTGGGGGCTTTGCCCGAAATTGGCCCGCGTGTTAGATGCGCGTTTGAAGCAGGCGACTGATCCTGCAGCGTGAGGTCGCGAAGTTCTTTTTCGTGGCGAAGTAGGTTGGAAAACATCTCATTTAGGCGCATTACCTTTATGCAAATCAACGTGGGGGTTTTGGTATGCCCATTACGATGAGGTGAGTATTGTGACCGTATGTGTCTACACTGGCCGTTTCGCAGGCATGACCTCGAGATGTTTCAAGTTCTGTACAACGGATCTCTTGGAATAAAGCCACACCACTGAGGGAATGAATACGCGTGGAATGGAGTATGGAACAGAACCAATGTATTTATCTCATCCTAATCGCATGGAGAACCGCGATATCTATTCAGGCACCCTTTCTTTCAAGGCTTGACCTCAACACCTTCCTTCTTCATGTCGATCAAGACCTTCTCAGCGGCCTTGAATGCCTCCATACCCGCCGGGACACCCATGTAGATGCACACCTGCACAAAAATCTCTCGAATCTCCGTAGCCGAAACTCCGTTGTTGACAGCGCCTCGGGTATGAACGGCAAGCTCGTGGATCTTGCCAGTCGCGGCAAGCATGGAAAGGTTGATGAGAGATCGTTGTTTCCGATCTAGGCCAGGTCGGTCCCAAACAGCACCCCAGCAGAATGCCGTGGTGAATTCTTGCATAGCTTTGGCAAACTCGGTAGAACCGTTCGCAAGGGCGTTGTCGACGTAGCTGTTACCCAAGACCTTGCGGCGGATGGGCATGCCAATGTCGTAGAGAGCCTGCTGGAGCTCAGGGCGGGTGGGAGTGTTGGGAGCCATTTTGATAGTGGAGATGTTGGTTCTAACGTGAAGTTAGGTTTTGTATTGGTTTAGTCGAGGTGGCGTGTGGGTGTTCTGGGAGATGGCGTGTACAGAATGATTTGAACTGAATAGCTCGTGAGGGCAATGTATCTAGGTAATAAATAGTAGATGGAAGGCTCAAGTCTTCGGCGACAGTTCAATCCATAATTTAGAGGATGGAGACGGTCCACAATGCGGAGGTAGAAACGCGACCATGAGTAGCTCAGATCAAAACCACGGCGATGGCCTTCGAAGGAGAAACTCCAAGATTCACAACCCCACAAATTCACAAATACCACCCACCTACCAAGAGAATCGTCTTCCGTGCCAGTCTCTCCACAACTCTCCACACCTTCCTAATATCCCCATGCCTCTCCACACTCTCCATATCCTCACAATGCTACGGTACCTACGCACTCTCTACACCCTCACGCGTTCTAACAGCTTCCTCACACACTCTCCACGGTACACGCGCACACTCCGTAGTGTAGGGAGATGTGTGCGATGCGGCAATCACGCTACAAGCCCTACGGGCGATTAAGATTCGGCGGGATGTTGAACACCCTGAGAGATTGGAGATCCCTTAGACCTTCCTGGAATGACGCCACGGGGGTCGTAACGGCCATTCTCATGATGGCTTCGGCGAAGGGGAAGCACATGCGGCCTATACAGACTGCCCCATGAGGACCTATATTAGTTCCGTACTCCTATGGCTTGGGCTTGCCATATGTTTGGAACTGTCTCACTTTCCTCGAACACCGTAACTGCTTTCCTTAGCCTCTGTCCACTTCTTAACTTGGGCTGTTATCTTCGCAGAAACCCAACCACACATTCACCATGGGCAGTATTCCAATAACCACATATGGATTCATTGGTATGGATATGATGCTAGCTCTATCATAATGTTAGCTGACACGAGCTCAAGGCTTGGGCCAAATGGGCCACGGTATGGCCAAGAACCTCCGACAGAAACTCCCCCAGAACTATCCCATGATAGTCTTCGACGTCAATAAGGAAGCAGTCAACAAGTTTCTCCAGGAACATGCTGGAACAAATGTCACTGCCTCTTCGTCCCCGAAGGAAATAGCAGAGGTCGCAGTGAGTACACAAACGAGGAATATTGTGCACTGAACATGCCCCGCTCTAACAAACTCTTCGTAGGATGTGATCCTAACATCTGTGCCCCAAGCCGCCCACGTTAAGGCAGTGTTTCTTCATCCGGAAACGGGACTTTTGGCGGCGGCGCCTGGTGAGGGAAAAAGGTTGTTTCTTGAACTCAGCACAATTGAAGTTGCCGCTTCTACTGAAGTTGCGAATGCGGTCGAGTCTGGAGGCTACGGCGAGTTCATTGATGCGCCGTGCTCGGTGGGTTGAACCCTGAAAATTCTAGCACCATTCTGCGATACTAAATATCTACATGTTAGGGCGGCGCGATGGGTGCAGAGAAAGGAGCGTTATCCTTTATGGTCGGTAGCCCGGATCATCTTTTCCTGCGGGTGCTCGAGATCTGCAAGCTCATGGGAACAGCGAGCAGCATTTTCCACTGCGGTGCGCTCGGTGCCGGCCTCAAGACCAAAGTCTTGAACAATTACCTATCGTCTCTGACAACTCTGGCCACTGCAGAGACCATCAATATTGGAGCTCGAAGTGGCTTGGATATTTACAAACTCAACGAAGTTATCAACGCGAGTTCCGGCATGAGCTTCAATACTAAGGTTAACAACCCAGTTCCCGGGCTGACCCCCAAGAATGCCGCAAGCAATGGGTACATCGGCGGGTTTTCGCTCGAGCTTTGCCTGGGTGTGCTTGAGTTAGGATACCAGGAAGCACAAGCTGTTGGCGCTAGAGTCGTACTTGGAAAGCAGATGGTGGATGTGTACCGCGCGGCAGCTGAAGAGCCTAGGTACCAGGGCAAGGACTCGAAGATCATTTACAAATGGCTTCAAGGAGAGGACGCTTAGAATATTGGATGGCCTGGGACAGATTCGTAACTATGCGCCAGACTAGATTGAACAGGTAGAATTTACATTTCATGACATGGCCCGAACTCTATCTAGAACTGGTAATCGTCGTGACTCTAATAAATCAACAAACGAAACTCGTAGTGATGCCTGCGCTATTGTTAGAACCACTCTTTCAACCAAGGTCCAGCGAGAAACTTTCCCCCACGGATCAATTTCCATTTCTTGTTTCTGTCTCTGAATCTCGCGATTTGCAGGCCGCTATTGGAGTACAGGACCTCATACCGAGCCCCGCCTGTTTTGATTTAGTACTACTAATGACTATACATGCTACTCATACTCGCTCCAAAACTGCTTAGCTCTCCAACTCGTTCTCCAACATCCTAGTCATCCAAGCCCTTCTCCACAAACTCACTCAGGACACCGCTCCAACCGGCGTGTATCTAGTCATTAGACTTTGCAAGGGCGAAGGCGTGGCGCCACATGATTTGGGTTCATTTGGGGTAAAACTCGTTAGACCGCGTTCGCTCGGGCTCTACTCCAGGTTTTCCCCATGGGGACGGGAGATAGAGGCATTGAACCTCTCAAACCAGGCGTGAATAAAAGACATCATAGAGATATTTATAAAGACTCCTTTTCAACATTTTGAATCACCCAGCAATCTTCCTTTCAGAAACCCTTACTATCGTCTCTGCGAAAATCCTCTACCCAGCCTCGTGCTCGTGTTCTCACCATGACCCAACAAAGCGACCCAACCGACAATGTTTCGGCCGATAAGCAAAATCCTGTATCTCCTTTTGTTGAGCATGTTGATCGCTCAGAAGGAACAATGCACAACGAAAAAGGTGTTGCTCTAGCCGATAGCGATGTCATTGACGAGGAGTACCGAGCGCGAGAGAAGAAGCTCGTCCGAAAGCTTGACATGACCCTGATGCCTATCATTTTCATTCTCTACTTGTTCAACTATCTTGATAGGAACAACATTGCGTATGCGACAAACTATCTTGGTGTACGAAATTGCTGCTTATGATACCAAACTCTTAGTCAGGCCAAGCTGGACTCATTCGAAGAGGACCTGGGATTGACTGGGAATGATTTCAATATTGCAGTTTCAATCCTAAACGTCGGGTGAGAGCACACCACAAATCATGAGTTGATTCATATTTTCCATCCATGAAGTACTAATGAACCTTTTTTTTTTTTTTTTCTCAAGATACATGCTTATGCAGCTTCCGTCGAACATGATTCTCACGCGAGTGCGACCTTCTATATACATGCCGATCTGGGTTTGCGCTTGGTCTTGTATCTCCGCTGCAACGGCGGGTGTCCATAACTTTTCAGGCCTCATCGCGGTGAGGTTCTTCCTTGGAGTCTCCGAAGCTCCGTTCTTTCCCGGGGCCTTCTACTTGCTTTCGTGCTGGTACACCAGAAAGGAACTGGCACTTCGCTATGCTGTGCTTTACTCGGGATTGGTGCTCGCTACAGCCATATCTGGGCTCCTCGCCGCCGGTGTCTTTGCTGGGCTTTCTGGTGCGCACGGCCTCGCAGGCTGGCGGTGGCTGTTCATCATTGAAGGGGCGGGCAGTTTCTTCTTCGGAGCCGCAGCGTTTTTTATTCTTCCCGATTTTCCAAACTCAAAGACTGGCGCGACACAGTGGCTGTTCAATGAAGGGGAGCGTGAGTTGTCTGTTTCGCGAATGTCTAGTGACGCTGTGTCGAACCAAGAACAGAACGAATCCATCCGATACGGCCTGAAACTGGCCGTCACAGATTACAAGGTCTGGCTTTTTGTGAGTATTCCTATCTAGGGCTGCTTTCTTATAGATTACGCCATGCTCTTTGGGCTAACTAACTATTGTCAACTAGGCACTCATGTTGTGCTCAAATCATACTGCATATGGATTCAACAACTTCTTCCCAGCCATCGTACGTGGATTCAATCTCGGAGACCGAACAATCACACTCGTATGCACCGCACCTCCTTATCTGATCGGAGCGGTCCTATCATATGCCATTGCATGGTCTAGCGATCGAAGGGCTGAGCGAGGCTACCATATCTCCATTCCCATGATTGTGGCCATGGTCGGATATATCATCAACGTCTCTGTCTTGAATATTCCTGCCAGGTATTTCGCCGCATTTCTTTACGTGTCCGGTTGTTTCGGCGCAAATGCAGCGGTTTATAGCTGGGCGGCGACCTCTGTCAGCCAAACACCTCAGAAGAAAGCCTGCGCGACGGCTATCATCAACGTTGTGGGCCAGTTTGGCAATATCTTGAGCCCTTATTTCTTTGACGACAAGGACGAGCCACGATACACGAAAGCTATGTTACTCTTGATGGCATTTTGCGTTCTCAATGCTAGCTTGTGTTTCCTCATGAAATTCATCTTACACAGGGAGAATAAGAAGATCATTGCTCAGCATGAGGGAACGGTCATAATTCCCAACCTTTATACTCTTTAAAATTAGTACGATGATCGGAAATCGAGGATGGGCTTGCTTTAAGGGGAGATTCAACTACTGTTAGGCCGTCCGCTCCATCGAGAGCAGTTGCTGCTGGCACGGAGTCGGGGAGAGTCAACATTTGCGGTATTGATGATTCCAAACCGCTGCCAATTCTCATGGGCCTTTTATTATTTTACCATAAAGAACCCCGCGACTGAGACTCAAGAAAGAGGTATGGGAAATGTCAAAAAGATCCGGGGAGGTTCTGCGCCATTCGCGGACGCACATGTCGTATAGCAATTGTCAATTGAGCCTCTTCAATCTACATGGGCTGCATCATGCCATTTATAACGTTCATGTCCAATATTGCATCTCTGGCGCAACGATCCCCGCAACCATACCCCATCGCAAGAATATCTCAGCTGAGGCTGCATTCGATCTCGTACATCATCGTCGCCTGGTTCAATAGTGTGAAAGCCTTTGAGTCATGTATCAGCATTCTCATCCAAATCTTGCGCTCGATCACCCAAGCAACGAAACGGTCAATATTAGAGAGTACTTACTCAACCAAGTTTCCATCAGGGTCTCTGACATAGACACTGCGGATCGGACCTTGCGCACCAGTACGCTTCACGACCATCCCGTCTTCAAGAACCTCAATTCCGTCCTGCGTGAAGCCTTTTATCACCTCTTCAAGGTTTGTCCCTTCTTCGACCACAAAGCAAAAGTCTGCAGTGCCGGGAGATGCAAGAGTAGCTTTTGGCTCGAACTCTTTGCCTTGTTGATGTAAATTGATCTTATGTGGGCCAAATTTAAGCGCATGACGTTGAACGGATGGCTCAGTGGGCGAGGTGAATATTTCTGGCTTCATACCCAAGTACTTTGAGTACCAGTTGGCCGTGCTGGTCACATTTTTGCAAGTGAGGACCAAATGGTCGAGTGATTTGACGATGGCGCGGGCTCTGGACATGGTGATAAGTATTAAGGGAAAGACAAGACACAATCTGTGACAGACGCTGGCCGATGAGGTCAACGACTAATACTCGGATAATGAGGAGCCTGGAGGCAGGCAATGGATAGGAGATCCGAAGCAGCGTTCTACATAAGTAAAGTAAGTAAATTTTTCAGGCTTACTTACTTACTTACTAACGATATCCATACTTACTTGCCACCCCGAACTACTTACTTACTTTACTTGCTTACTTGCAAGTAAAGTGGATCCATATACCATAGCCAATCATCTTACAGCATCGTGTCCTGATGTCCCCTTGGTTTTGCCCAGGAAATCGCACCAGTGCGAGCCCAGTTTCTAAGGCATTGCAATGCCTCCACAGTAACCCAGTGCAGGGCGTTCCTTTGTGAAGATATGGTGAGCTTTGCGGCACTGAAAACACGTTCATTCTCGCTGGACATGGCTGAGATAGAAAGTAGGTCCATCGCCATATTGAATAACCGTGGGAACTAAGTCTTGCGGCCAAGCCACCATTGGAGCAATTGCTCTTCCTTGAAGTCTTCCTCTGGAACCATTTGTAGGTATAGGTTGATCTCATCCGGAGCTTCTTTCCTGGCCTTCTTGGGGAAGTTTGCAGTGCGCAACAATAACTTTGATCCATGAAATGCCGGAGGGGAGTCTAGAGACACTGGTGTCTAATTACCTTGAGCATAGTGCCTGTCAAAGTAATCTCTGAAGTCCCGAAGGATCGAGTCTACTTGGTTCGGTAGCCTAAGCTGCAGGAACCCAATGCCGTATCCTGGGTGTAATATCATAGCTGCCCAGTAAACAACGCTCCGCTCCATCAAATTGCGGTATTTGTCGAGCTTTGATATTGCATACTTAATCGAGTGTTATATGAAATATAGCCTATCGTCGGACAACTCGAAGGGCTCAGGATCTAGGTCCTTGTCTTCGAATTGTACCGAGATCTCTGCTTGGTATAGTGGAGAACTCGGTTCTCCGCTGGTAGTCGATTCCATGGTTGAATATCTGCCCCAGGTAGATACGCCAGTGTCCTGTTGCAGCTCTCCCTGTTGCTCTCTCTCTCTGCCATCAGTAGGCGCAGCGACTATGATACAATCAAGTACTGGCTCTTCGAGAGTGATCCTCGGCGCCCGATACGGCGCAGGGATAAGGTTGGAAGAATACCGCTGTCGCATTTCAGATAGATGGTCCTTCAAGAGGTACATGGTGGGAAGTACCTCTGCAAATCTAGGAGCGCGACCCTCAAAGTGCTTGGTATACGTGAGGTAAGGCTGTAGGATTTCGATGATCTCGGCGAGTACTACCCAGTCTTCACAGCTAAGAACGTCCTCGGCGGAGACCCTTTTTTCTTCCTTGGGGTCAAGAAGACTAAGCTTGCAAAAGACATCGATAATGTCCCGAAGTCTGAGCGCGCGATGGACCATCAAATAGACAGAATTCCATCGCGTATCATTATCTGCCTTGACCATCAAGCCTTTGAGAGTGTCGTCGACAAACCATACTCCCAATTCGGCCATGATTGATTGGTCGACCTTGCCACTTGTGATGGATAGGAAAAGCTCCTTACGTTGAGGGTTTCTTCTGATCCAGTAGACCAGATTATAGAGTTTTCTAATAGGGCCTCTTTTTCTCCATTCACGGAGTAATTCACGTTCTTTCTTCTGGTCTTTCTCTGCAATGTGACTGTCAAATATGTCACTAGAATCGCCCTCTAAGAAGGCCTTTGCTGATAGGTTGAGGATATGGCTAACACAGCAGATTCGCCGCTCGCCTTCCAAGCCCTTAAGCCCAGTAGGACTTGCCCGGGGATTGAACATCTTAAGCAAAGCCTGGATATAAGTATCGCAAGGGTCAGCGTTATCTGCTGTGAAGAACCTGATCTTCTTTTCCAAGCCGTATTTCCGGATGACCTTAGCCATTAAGATGGCCTGATTTTCGCCACCGTGACTGCCAGAGAGCTTCTCTAGGCTGATAAGGCGGACTTGTGGTATCCCGGCTATATTAACATAGTACGCTATCACCGAAAGCATAGTAATACCATTAGGCGAAGTCTACATATTAAAGGAAGTATAAACCTTTAATAAGGCTTTATTTATCTCATCCTTTAACATCCTCGTGTGTTCTTCGAATTCTTATAAGATCCACCTTCTTACGGTGTTTCCCGACGTCGGCAGAACTTCGATAACAAACCCGTCATCTAGGAAGGCAAGAAGCTATCGAAATAGCTTGTGTTCAACACCATAAAGAGGGATATTGGCATCCGTAATCCAGCCGAGAAGAAGTCGCTTAAAGATGTCTGCTCTACTCTCAACGATCAGCGGCCTTCTTTTGGCGGCCCGCTTTTGCATATCAAGGACCGATACAGAGGATGACGGAGCCGGAGATGTTCTATTCGACGATTCGGGCTCTGAATCAGGACCGTTGTCGTGTGCAGTAGATGGCTTATATATATGATAGTCGTTGTTCAAGTGGTAGATCGGGGAGGTAGTTGCCTTAGCCTCCAATATCTTAACCTGGTTCCGTGCGTTACATAAACCACAAACCCAGTATCGGCCACCTGCTGTACCGTCGTCGCTAAGCCTGATGACGTATTTGCCGTACCGAAGGATCCATGAAAGGCTTCTCCTTCGCTTTTTGTGTATCCAGTCCTCTAGGATATATCGGAGACCGTCGATGTATAGCGAAGGGAGTGAAGAAGGTTGAGCGACGTCGAGATGCTTAGGCCGAACGGTCGCCAGTTGGCTTGCTACGCTTCTTGTGCGCCGAAGGTTCGAAAGGGCACTATTGCCAGCCACGGACTGGGTCGTCTCGAAGGAGAAGGAAGAGGAAGTTCCCGCAATGGATTCTTTGTCAGGCATCTCGAAAATAGAGCGAAATACGGTATCCAGGTTCGGGGATATCAGCTGCGTCAATGCACTGTCGCGTTGCTGCAGCAGATTATTGCGCGATAAGGACCAACTGTGGGAAGGAATCCTGTTAGACAATTGGCTCTACAGGGATCAGAGATGGCACCAGTTAATTGATGAGAAATATCTTAGGAATAAAAGAAATTTGAATAGCCATGTGTTCAGGTATGGCTATTTAAGCTCATGTCGTTAGGATTAGAGCACTTAATGCGATAAACCGGATGTGAAACCGGATATATGACCCCAACGTATGGGTCGCGTTTTACATCTGGTTGCACGGCGCTTGCGGTTTTGTCCCACTTACTTAGATCTTACTTACTTACTTGCTTCTTAGAGGCTTTACTTACTTACTTCGCTGCCGGGCTTACTTACTTACTTATTACTTACTTACTTGGTTACTTACTTGCAATTACTTTACTTATGTCGAACGCTGATCCGAAGGAGGATCCACAGGTCTCGGGTATTACCATATCCGGTTAGACATTGCCACACTCGGGCAAAGGGAGCCGAGCACATCAGCTACAACAATTCGATTCGCTAACAGCATTAAAAGCCCATGCTACAGCGAGCCATTCAGTGAGCTATCTAGTCGCCATGATCAAATCCCTCCCGATGCCAGCAAAAATGTCACAATCAACTGCAAGGGCACTGCAACGTCTGAAGGCTCATTCCAGCCTCTCCTTGTGGCGAAGCCTGCCACATGGGTACACCAGGCGCTCATTTTCTGTCACATGCTCAAGACGCCTTATGGAGACGAGCGGCTTCTCGGATACGCAATTGACTGTTCGAGAAGCAGTCAGTCAGCTCTGCTCCAATTTCCCTAACACCTACTGGCAGGAAAGAGATCAAACTGAACATGATCCGCAAGACTTTCACGCTGCCCTCGCCAAGGACGGATGGCTCGGCATAGCCCTCCCCGAAGCCCTCGGCGGTTCAGGCCTAGGCATCTCCGAGGCGGTTATGATGATGCAAACTATTACCGAGAGCGGCGCAGGCATGGCAGGCGCCCAGGCAATCCATGCGAATGTCTATGCTACGCAGCCCCTAGCAAAATTCGGCACAGAGAAGCAGCTGGAAAGCATAATACCGAACATCATCCAAGGCAAATGGCGTGTTTGTTTCGGCGTCACAGAGCCCAATAGTGGTCTCGACACATTGCGGCTGACCACCACGGCTACCAAACAGCAAGATGGCTCATATCGCGTCAGCGGCCAAAAGATCTGGATTACCTGCGCCCAAGTCGCATCCAAGATGATTCTGTTGGCGCGAACTGCTCCATTAGACCCCAAGAAGCCAAGCGATGGATTATCTCTTTTTTGCATTGATCTCAACCGAGACCAGCGAGGTCTAGACCTGCGCAAGATAAGAAAGATGGGAGGAAAGGCTGTTGATGCAAACGAGGTCTTCTTTGACAATTATAGCATCCCTGCTGATAGCCTTATCGGAGACGAAGGACAGGGCTTCAAGATTATCCTACATGGCATGAATGCCGAGCGTTGTCTTCTTGCCGGCGAGGCTCTTGGTCTTGGTTACGCAGCTTTAAACAAGGCAGCCGAGTATGCCAGGGACCGGACTGTCTTCCAGCGTCCTATCGGCCAAAACCAAGCTATAGCACACCCGCTCGCAGATGCATATATGAAGCTTGAAGCCGCTAAGCTGGCGACCTACCATGCCGCCAGGCTTTACGACGACAGCAGCAAAGAGGGCTTCTCCGATACCAAGATCAGCCCTGTGTCTGTGGGAGTGGCATGTAACAGTGCCAAGTATATGGCGGCTGAGGCGGCTTTCACGGCCTGCGAGCGGGCTGTTCTGACACATGGCGGCATGGGATACGCGGCTGAGTACGACGTGGAAAGGTGGTTTAGAGAGTGCCTTGTCCCACGCATCGCCCCTGTAAGCCGCGAAATGATTCTGAACTACATTAGCGAGAAGGTTCTGGCGCTTCCCCGTAGCTATTAAAAGTCACCTCGATTAGCGAGCTTAGGCTCTGGACAATGTATCATGTGTTTTAGCTCAGTTTGAGGAAGCATGAACAAGCAGCCTATCATCACACCCGACCGAAAACCTCGAGTTAGGGCCCCGAATCAGTTTGTGAAACGTGGAAAGTGCCTTCATATTTGTGTCTTCGGTCTTTCCAATCAGGCTGGAGTCTCGTAAGTTTTCTTCTTGAGCTAGACAGTTACCCGTAAATGAGGCTTGCAGTTTCTTGCGTTTCTCTTCCGGCTCTGATAGCCGACTTCGGGATGGCGGAACCGGAGGTGCCAGTTCCCTGCATATTAATCTACCCGAGGGGACCGACGCATAAGATTTGGCTGGTTTCTCACCATGTAGGGATGTCTTCAGTCATGAAACTATTTACCACCTCACGTCTTGGTAGTCCACTTCGCCTGGTAAGCCGTAGCTCTCAAAAGCGATTTGCAAGCACTTCGGGTTCGGATGTTGCCCAACAACTCTTGAGCCAACTCAAAGGTCGTGTCACAACGCGTCGACAAGTCCTAGACGGCAACCAGCTTCAGAAGCTCAGTCTCACTCTTGACCGACGACACCTTCACCCTGGACATGATATTTCTGTAATGGCACCAGCTAATGGCACGGTCCTACCACCAGGCTACCATCTGGTCTATTTCACACCAAGCGGAACGGAACTTGATTTAGGAGTAGATGGGACTGATCGAAGCTTTAATGCTCTGGAGCCGTTTACGCGACGTATGTGGGCGGGAGGACGTATGCAATGGGCCAAAGACCGTCCCTTGCGCGTTGGTGAAGAAATCGAGGAGCGCACCTATTTGCTATCTGCGGAGCCAAAGAAAAGCCGGGACGGAACCGAAATGATAGTAGTTACTATTGAGAAAGAGTTTTGGGGTTCGCAGGGGCTCACTCTGACCGACCAAAGGTGAAGTCCCTTGTTTATCAATGGCAACTCATATTGAAAAAGATAATAGGTCTTGGATATTCCGCACAGAGCTCTCGGAGCCTCTGGAGAACACTGCTGTGCCTACCCGCTTGGTGACAGCACAGACAAGCGTCGAAACTGTGCAGCACTCACCGACAGGTATGTTTGCCATAGCATCGCCGGGCGATGCTCTCGCTAATGTTTGTTAGGGTACCCAGAGCGCCAGATGAAGTGGTCTCCTATATCTCTCTTCCGCTTCTCGGCGCTGACGTTCAACGCGCATAGAATACACTATGATGCGGCCTGGAGTCAAGGAGTTGAGAACCATCGTGGCCTTGTCGTGCATGGTCCGCTTAACCTGATCAACTTGCTTGACTACTGGCGTGACGTTCACGCTGTTTCCGATGGTGCAGGACCAAGTGAGATTACATACAGAGCACTGTCACCTCTATACTCGGGCGAGCGTTATGCCGTCAAGACTAGTCCTGGCGAGAAGTCCAAGGGAAATGTCGAGATTCTGGTGGAAAGGAAGGGCACATTATGTATGAAGGGGGTGATTTTAGAATGATAGATAGCGGTTGAGCCCTGTAAAGGAAATGCGGACGGTAGATTAGTCTGAATGAATTAAACCATCTGATTTTCCAAAGTCTCCCAATCTAGTTGTTCTACACCAGTCAGTGAGAGCGACGGGTTGTGATAAATCCAGTATAAATCATCTTCGCCCTCGAGCACAATGTCCCCAAGGTCTTGTGCCCCAGCCATCACGGCATCTTGCTCTCCAAGGGCACTCTCAGTGGTCAGGGTTTGACCTTGTGACTCACCTGATGCCATGGGCGCTGCCCCCGATGCATGAAAAGAAAAAGGTTGCATAAGCATTTGTGGTTGTGCCGCGTCGACATCTGGCGTCTCTGTCTCAAGAGTTAGGCTGGCGCACATCTGATCGATCTCGGCCAGACGCTTCGTAGCGGCTCGATTGCCCAGGTTGGAGAGATGCATGAGGATGCTCCGGACACTCTCAATGCCTTGATAGGCCTGGGCTTTATCAGAGTTGATTATGACCGCGAGAACGAAAATAAACCCGGTGGAGAAAAGACAGTCGAGATCAAGGAAAGCATGCTTGGCTGGTTTGTCAAGAGTGTCAGCCAAGAGCTAGATTAGCAAAGCCAAAGATGCGCACCAATAATGTCTTGTTTACATAAACCATGAAGAATGACCAAGCTCTTGCGGGCTGCTTCAACGCATGTATCTGCAAGCCGGTGGCATAGTCTTGACCTCGCAGGATCTTACCGAGAGTAGTTTTTACTTCACCAGTGACTTTGTCAGGGAAGCTGTAGTCAGACGTATAGCCAAAGTACATGTTCTTGGTTGAAACGCCGCCGATAACAACAGTGTCGCTTAGATAATCGCCTCGACCAACGTTACCTGATTGACTGTCAAATGGAGGGATGCGATTGTCCTCGCCGACGACAATTGTGAGCTGGACAACGGTGCCTCGTTGAGTAAGAGCTCGGCAGGATTTGATCCGCCTGCAATTTCAACTGGCATATCATTTTCGATCTTGCGGAGTGAGTGTAGGATGTCCTGTACCTCCATGATGAAAATGGCCTCCTGGTCATTGTTTTGCGAGTAGATGGCTCGAAAAAGGTCAGTGTGATGTATTCAGACACGAATGCGCAGGGTTAGACTAACTGGTGGTGATACGGCCGGTAATCTGAGCCAGCTTTGCATTAACTGCAATGGCAGCAGCGGATTGGTATCCGATTTGGTCCGCGGGCTGGGTTGCAGTGATTTCCGCGTCTGAAATGGATATGGGGAAGCCTACAGCAGCAGCAAGTCTTCTGCTACGGCGTCAGGCCATGCCGACACTATACTCGAGGGTGACATACCGTTCCTGCATGTAGATGGACCACCAGAGCCGGTTTCGATGCACAGCTTCCGAACGCCTGTGACTTCGGTAAGATCCAGACTTGTGAAGAGAGAGACCTAACGATAAGCGGAGGGCTGTGCTCGCCTGCAACGATGTAAGCTTCTGCTGGCAAGGCTGAGGGTCTGAGTCAACTACTGACGTAGAGATAAGCGTCCTCTTTTCGGTCTGCGATTTGCAGGTAGAGAGCCGACAGTCCCATGAGTTCGATGCCCAGGACTCCTTGCTTTCGCAGGCTGCTCAGATCGGGCATACGGTTGAGCGCCTCCTGGAAAAACTCATTACCTGGCGGTTTGGACATGTCATCCCATTTGGCTTGAAGAAGCCTCCCGATTGCAAAGACCAGGAGACACTCAGCATACCATAGCTCGGTCACTCCAGTTTCAACGGCGTCATCGTTGAAGAGGGAGAATAAATTATCCGAAAAGGTTCTAACGTCGAAAAGGTGCTGTGATATACCCACGTTCAGGACAACAATGTTCAGCATGCTGTGTGCGTCTTCTTCTGTAGGCCAGTACTTGATCTTGTCCAAACCTAGCCGGCTCTGGCACATTGACCGTGGCGTAGCATCAGCAGGCCGAGCGGAGACCGGACCTGGGTTTGGACGCGATCGCTCAGTCAAGAGGGTCCTCAGCTCAGAGCTAAATGTGTCGCTCGAAGAGAGAGACGTCCCAGGCGCAAGAGCTGGGTGAAAGGAGGTCAAACGGTTAGCACGATCCGATAGAAGTAACATGAGATGGTGATGTTGCCTCGCTCACCTCTCGGTCCCGGGTTTGGCTTTGCGCTGGATTTCACTGCCGGTCTGAGGTCCTCACGATGTGGAGATTGAGGAGCTAGCGACGGTTGTTGCTGCTGCTGCTGCGTATCTTGGCCATCATGTGAAGTACTGCCTTCTGCCCGGCCTCCGGATAATGAAGGCGGTCTCTGAGCTCCAGGAGATGGCAAGCTGTGTGCAGAGGCAGGCTGTTCAGAGCCTGCTTGGCCTATGTCTCGGATGAAGTTAGCACCCAAAAGTCTTGTAAGAAAATGTGATGTCATGCGATGCCAAGTACCGTCACGGTTCTCATATTGTGCCACTCTCTCCTCCAAGTTGCGTATGTGGCTGGTGGTAGTCAGTCAGTCAGCTAAGTGCCAACTCTTTTTGGGGGGACGATGCAATGTAGCGTACGTGACTGAATAGAGTCTCCGCCTGGACGGCCGAGTAAAAACACAGTTCAGGCCGCGTTTGACGCAGTAGACGCAAGGTCGCGTGCCGGAGCACTTGACCTTCTTGTCACGGCACACGAGACATGCTGTAGAGGTGCGTAGGCCGACGCCGACGCCGTCTCCGCGTCGGGCACGGCTTGGCGGCGGTTGTTGAAGCAAAAACGGGTTGATTGTGTTGTTATTAGTTCTAAGTTACATCTGTCTGAGAGGAGCACAGCTCCTTACATAGTATCCACATCGCAGCCACCAGTAGGTCGGACCACCTTAGCCACACTGTCTCAACACTCCCACTCGAGCTGCTGTTGGGCTTGATGTGCACGCCTGTCGAGCCTCGTTAAAACCCCAAAAACACCTTCGTGGGTGAAAACTGCAGGGAAAGAGCTATCTCGACATGGGCGCTCAGGATCTCTTAATGGTCTCGTGCACTCTTGGAGCAGTGAGTCTTCTTCTGTCCGCAGAAGATCTCCCTCAAAGTTCATCTTTGCACCTTTCCTTTCAGTCCAGTGCGATCCTGAACTTGCGGGTCTTCTTCTTGTCCACAGAAGATCTCCTACTGACACCCATCTTTGCACGGTCTTGCAAGCTTTCTTGGGACTGCAGGTCTTCTTCTATCCACAGAAGATCTCCTGCCTCTGCCCGTCTCTGCAGGTCTTGCAATCTTTCTTTGGCATCGTAGGTCTTCTTCTATGCACAGAAGATCTCCCACTGAAACCCATCTCTGCAGGTTTCGCAAGCTTTCTTGGGACTGCAGGTCTTCTTCTGTCCACAGAAAATCTCCTGCCTATGCCCATCTCTGCAGGTCTTGCGATCTTGGGGTTGCAGGTCTTCTATCAGGTCTTCTATCCGCAGAAGATCCCCTGCCTACACCCGTCTCTGCAGGTCTTGAGGTCTTTCTTGAAATTGTAGGTCTCTTGTCCATGATGGGTCTCCCACTTCAGTCCATCTTTGCACGTTCCTCACGCTCGGCACAACCTCGAGACCATGGATTTCCTTCTACTTGTTTAGAAGCTCTCCCATTCTAATTCATCTTTGCGACTTCCTCACGTTTCCGTGCAATCTTAGATCCGTGGGTCTCCTGTATGTTCATGGCAGGTCTCCTGTTTTGGTTCATCTCTGCACCTTCTCATGGTCGTCGTTCTTTGAGACCTAGTGCTTGTCTAAACAATAGGAAACGATCCTTTGGCAACGCCTTTGTTAGACCGTCGGCCACTTGTTTGCCTGTCGGAATGTACTGGAACTCAATGGTTCCATCATTGACTTTCTCTCTGCAGTAATGATGCTGAATATCAATGTGCTTGGTTCTTGTATGGAACTGCGGATTCTTCGACATTGCGATCGCTCCTTGGTTGTCCCCGAAAATTACAGTTGTCTTTAGTTCTGGAACATCCTTGTATTCTTTCAACAGTTCTTGGAGCAGAGCTCGCAGCCAGACTGCTTCTTTTGCGGCTGCGGTTTGCCCCATGTATTCTGCTTCGCATGAAGACAGGGCCACTGTTCTTTGTCTCTTCGAGCTCCAGCTGATAGCGCCCGTACCAAGGTTGAACACATATCCAGACGTTGATCTTCGAGTCTCCAGGTCTCCCGCCCAATCCGAGTCGGTGTAGCCGAGGAGAGGTTGCAGTCCTCCTTGGTACACTAGTTCCAGGTTTTGCGATCCCTTAAGGTATCGAAAGATACGCTTGACAGCTGTCTGATGCTCATTGGTTGGGTTCGCTAGGTGTCGACTGCATAAGGAGACAGCAAAAGCAATGTCGGGTCTCGTCCCCAGCATGAGATACATCAGGGACCCAATCGCCTTGGCATACCACTCTTTGAGTTTGTCCGCTGCCTTGTAGTCAGGGCCTGGTTCTCCGAACTTGCTAGTCGAAACTGGTGTGGCATTGGGAGCGCACTGGTCCATTCCAAAGTCTCTAAGTACTTTCTCGAGGTAGGTCATCTGCGACAAGAAGATCGATCGGGTGGCTCTGTCTCTTCTTACGGACATGCCCAGGTAGTATTTGCATGGGCCCAGGTCCGTCATCTTGAACTTATTGCACAGATCTTGCTTGACCGCCACGATCTCGCCTTGGAGGCCCGGCAATAAGTAGATCGTCCACATAGACCGCAATGAACGTGTGACCTTTCACAAAGACTCCCATATCTGAAAGTAAAGGCTTGAACCCGAGGGTCGCGAGGAATGTCGAGAGAGTCTCATACCACACTCTTGGTGCTTGCTTCAGTCCATACAAGGCTCTCAAGAGCTTGCAGACTCTCCCACTTCCATCGTCGAATCCTTCGGGTTGCTGGACGTATATCTCCTCATTTACGAGGCCATAGAGGAATGCTGTCTTGACGTCCATTTGTTCCAGTTCCAAATCGAGTGCTGCCGCGATGGCAAATATCATCTTGTAGCTCATCGGCTTGACAACAGAGGCGAAGGTTTCGTTGAAGTCAATTCCTTCCCTTTGCTCGAATCCTCTCACGACAAATCGCGCTTTGTACCGTAGAACTTGCCCATTTTCTCCTCTTTTGAGCTTAAACACCCATTTGCCTCGAAGAGCCTTTCGTCCTGGGGGAAGCGTGACTAAGGTCCAGACACCATTCTCGACCAGAGATCCGTGTTCATCCTTCAATCCTCCCCACCAGAGTTTTCCATGTACACCCTGCGTGGCTTCCTTGAAGGTTCTTGGCTCGGACTGATCGATATCGCGAGCCACTAGATACAGTTGTTCTGCAACCGTTGCTAGGAAGGCGAAGTTTGTGCTGGCGAGTATGTATCTCGATGGCAGCTGTCCCCTGGTCGATCTTTCGGGCAGCCGAGACTCTGCATGCTCCTCTGTTTCTTCCGATGACACTTCGCGCTCGTCTGTGGCAACATGAATACTCGATCTGGTTGACTTTTGGTCTGGATCCCATCCTGTATCTCCCACTGGGGGCTCATCCGGCGTCGTCTCTCCACGGCCTGTTTCCCCGCTTCTGTTCGCCTCTCTCAACGCGATCGGAAGGGGCGACGGCTCTAGAACGATGGCATTTCCCACATCGCTATCCTCTTCTCCGACTACTCGTCGTCGTTGTGATGGTCTCTGGTCACTCATTTGATGCGTGAGATTGTCGAGTGTTGGTTCGACATTTTTGATGTTTTCAGAGAAGACAACATTGTTAGACACAAAGACTCGTCCCCGTTCGTCAAGGAGTATATAGTTTGTACTGCCCTGATAGCCGAGAAGCTGACAGGGAATACTCTTCGACTGCATCTTCTTTCGCTTAGAGGATGGAAGCAGAGCCCATCCTCGTGAGCCAAGAACTCGCAGATGGCTGAGGTCAGGAACATCTCCATACCAGGCTTGGTAAGGAGTAGTAGAAATGCTCGCCGTAGGACAGAGATTTCGGATGCGGTTCACTGCCTTGAGGAAGTACGGCCACCATTTCAAAGCGAGTCCGGATTTGAGCAGTGTCGGTGTGAGTTTTTCCAGGATGATTCGATTGAGAACTTCAGCCAATCCATTTTGTTCGTGTTGCTCAGTTCCTGTGTAAGAGAGTTTGATTCCTCTGTCCCGGCATAGTCGGGTCAAACTGTGGCTTCGATTCTCTCCCCCTCGGTCGAGGTGCAGGAAGTGACATCGTCTTTCCGGTCTCTCGAACTGTTGCAACAGATGATGGAAGCACTCTTCAAACTCTGACCGTTCTTTGACTGGGTACACCCAGGACATTTGAGTAAAGTCATCAATAAAGCAAACCCAGCACCGGCTGCCGTCTACTCCCACTTCTGGGAATGGTCCGGCAATATCTGCATGAATACACTCCAGAGGGTAAGTGCCTTTCTTGATCGGTCGGACATGGGGACATTCCCTGAGTTTGCCCTGTACGCAGGCTCCACATGGGTTTGATGTAGAATCATCCGGTCGAATTCCAGTAGACATATTCATCAGTCTCTTGATATTCCTCTCTCCCAAATGTGCGAGTCGCTCGTGCCAAAGGTGCAGTCGAGGATCTCCCACCGAAAAAGATGCCAAAGCGGTTTGAAAAGGACGGTCCTCAACTTCATCGACTACATATACGCCTGATATTCTTGTCGCAGTGAGGACGACTTTTCCCTTGTTTGTAACCACTGCCTTCCCATTCCGAAAGACAACTTCTGCTCCCTTCTTCTCTAGTGCTGACACAGACAAGAGGTTCGAATGTCCTTCTGGAACATAAAGAGCGTTATCGAGAGTAACATTCTGTGATCCCTTAGGCCCTTGAACGCGGAGGCAGTACGTTCCGCGCCCTCCTGGCATGACCTTTATGTCCGCAATACCATTGATGGGGAGACCGTGGTACCTGTGAAGTGATGTAAAGTTCTCCTGTCGACAAAAGATATGCGAGGAGGCGCCACTATCCAAGACGTGGATACGTTCGAGGGCCCGAGTTTGAAGAGATGCTTGAAGACCGGAAGGTCCGAGTGATGAGCCAATCAATCCAAGGTGGCCTTGGAAGTCATTTTGCCAGAGTGCCAGTCGAGCTTGGTCAGGTTGGAGGTGTGCAGGAGTTGTATACGTGGCAGATTCCAGTTCATCATTCGTCTTCTCCCTTTCCTTCTCCCGAACCTGCATTTTACGTTGTCGTCTCTCGTAACCAGTTTTGATACGATCTCTTCTAAGTTCTGGGTGGAGCCTCCAACAAGTGGACCTGTCATGCCCTTTTCTTCCACAGTATCCACAACATGATGTATCCTGGGCCATCATGGCTCTATGTGCCATCTTGGCCGTGGCGCTTCTTTGTCTGTCCTCCTCCTGAGATGCGGCAAAGATGGCGGTTTCAAACGTAACGGCCTCTTTGAGAACAACGTTGCGATTGCTCGGATTTCGAATAGGAAGGATGTTGTGATTCTGATTGAAGGCAGTGAGAAACACTTCATAGTCCGGACCAAGTCCACAAAGGAACTTATTGACAAAATGCGGTTCCCCGATCTGGCAGGTGTCATCCATCTCCAAGAGTTCAGCCCTGACTTGACGTAGCTTATTTGCGTATTCCATGACCGAATCGCAAGATTCAAGCGTGAGTTCTTGATATCTGCGGTCGAGCTCTTGGAAGATGGCACTTCCGACGGGCCGATATCGGGTCTCAAGGTGGTTGATCATGCCCTGAGCCGTCGAGATCCCCGTGGTAAACACTCGGGCGTTATAACCGAGACGACTTCGAATGGCACCGCATGCTCGATCTTGGCGGCTCCTCCAGGCCTCAATCTGGGTTGCAAGGTCGTTACCTTCTGTTGGTGGTTGAGCATTCCTGGTCAGAAGGTCTCCATATCCACACATGTCCAGAAGGTCGAGCATTTCTCTCTTCCAGGTCAGCCACTGGCTGGTTTGCTCCAGCTTTGGAATGGTGCCGGAACTGCCTATGAGATTGAGCGATTCTTTGGAAAGGGACATGATAGATTCTCGTAGAAGCTAATGATTAAGAGACATGAGGGCGAACGGCAATCGACCAGTCTTGGATCGAGTCTTGGGAATGAATCTTGGCTGCGTTCGGCAACATGATAATGCCGTGCAAATAGGGGTTATCGGAGTCGGGTAGAGATTGTCCGAAGGGTGAAACGCCTAGCGGTCTCAGATATCCATATCATTCCCTCCGTCTGGAGGAAGGGCAATGATCTGATGTCGATCATGTTGCAAACCACGTTTCGGGCATTCTTGGGCTATGTGGGCGTAGGTCGCCCGACCGGAGAACTTCAGCAATCTCAGACTGAAAGGCCGGTCTGGTCTGGCGAATCCGTCTACCAGATTGCAATCTGGGAAAATTTTGGTTATTCAAGATTCGACGATTTAAATTCGCTGCAATAAACGGAGGGTCAAAGGATCTTTCTGTAAACGTTTCTAGACATATCCTGTTAGCGGATCTGCAAGCTCTATCAGAGATCCAAGAGGGAAATAGCTCCAATTAAGCTGAATGCGTATGCGCAGTGGAAGGAAGTCTTTCGACTTCTTGTGTTATCTCGGAAAGTAGAAAGGAGACAGAAAACACTCAGCTTTTTGGTTGGAGAAAAGGTCGTGCCCTCCGGGCTCATAACCTGTTGAAGCAAAAACGGGTTGATTGTGTTGTTATTAGTTCTAAGTTACATCTGTCTGAGAGGAGCACAGCTCCTTACATAGTATCCACATCGCAGCCACCAGTAGGTCGGACCACCTTAGCCACACTGTCTCAACAGCGGTCTTGGACCCGGCTCTGGGCCCGTCTGCCCGGGGTCGTCTTCGATCAGTGTCTCATTCATGGGCGATCACTTCCGAGATATCGGCAACCATGCGCGGACGGATCAAGGTCAATAAGATTTGTCTATTCAACAGTCCATGGGCGCGTTTGCAGGACGGACCGGACCCAGGAGCTACTCTAATTCCGGCATCATCGGATGCCTTTGCCGAAACAGACTTTGCCTATTTGTGCATGTGACCCACTCATCTCGGTCCACCCAACTTGCAGAGCTGTGAATAGATATGCATCTTGGTTTTTTATCGTGCTGGAAATCTATGTATCCGAGTGTTCTTCATTAGGTTTCGTTTTTCGTGGATTCCAACAATGTCGCCTACGACTTATCTTCGTCGGGCATTACTTTACGGTGCGTGCGAGATAGCGACTCTTCCGTTATATCATGCTGCGCAGCAGGGAAGGCTTACCTGAATGTAGTCCCTGGGTCTTCCCAGAAAATGCTGACCAAATCGAGCACTATTTATGTTGACTCGGTCATATATGACCTCGAAGATTCTGTCACCGCCGAGTCCAAAGAGCTGGCTAGGGGACTGGTCGCGGATCATATTGCCGGGGACGCCATGCAAAGGTCTATCCGAGGACCTAAAGAGGTCTCTGTGCGTATCAATGCAGTGAATACTGGTCTTGCACTGCAAGATATTCAAGTGGTATGGATTCAGGACCCGATCTGCCCACTGCGTGCTCTGCTGACGGTCGAATAAAGATGCTCAAGAGGGTAGATAACCTCGACACAATTGTTGTGCCCAAGGTTCAGTCCGCAGCAGATTTGCATTTCGTTGCCGACGTCATTCGTCAGGTTGCCCCTCAACGGATATTCTTCCAGCCTCCAAAGACGGAGTTTTGCCAACAGACAGAAAATGTACCCTCGTCACGGCCCATACATGTTATAGGTTTGATTGAATCCGCCCTGGGCCTTGCCAATGTATTAGACATATGTCGAGCAGGTCAAGCATTGGGACTGGCAGGGCTAGGCTTTGCTGCCGAAGATTTCATGGCGAGCGTCGGGCTTTCGAAACTGCCAGATCGGCGGGAATTGCTCTTTGCACGGTCTGCAGTCGTCAACGCGTGTCGAGCCTATAATATTCCTTCCATCATCGATATGGTGTCCGTCGATGTGACCTATGGCACCAATGGCATGGCCTTGGAAGAGGAAAGTAGGGAGGGCCGAAGCCTTGGCTTTACCGGCAAACAAGCCATCCATCCTTCTCAGGTCGAGACCATACAGCGTGCCTTCGGCCCATCTGCCGAGGATGTACAATGGGCGGCACAGGTCTTTGTGGGGGATATTGAATCGCAGAAGCAGGGCAAGGGCGCTTGGAAACTGAATGGTCACATGATTGATGCACCCGTCGTTAAGACGGCTACGGCATTGCTGGATAGAGCCAGGGCATGCGGCATAGATGTCGACACTCATATCGCAAGATTGAATGTTGGTTCCTTGGAGGAGAGGATGAACAGGTCACTGTGATGTTGGTAGCATTAAACTACTGCATAATATGTTATGTTTTCCCTGTTTGGCATGACTGGCAACCATGGCTGCGGCGTCTTCGGAGAGGCGCTGAGTCGTGTTCGTGGTCAGTGAATGATCAGAGTGAGATGGATGCCCCCTCAAAGGGTTCATCAACACCTACAACGTGGTCTTGTTCTTGGGTTCCGGGAATGACGTTGGTCAAGCCTTGGATGGAGGCTGCCTCCTCTGCGGCTCCCATCGAGATATCTCCTAGCAGGAGCGCAGTAACGGGGCCTTCAAGGCGGGCAGCAGCGGTGATTGTGCGTTCCGAGTCCGAACATAATTGCCCGTTGCGAACTTCCAGGATTGCCAGTGTTGAAGCATTCCGGCTGATGCACCGCATATGGTAGGGCACAGTAGACAAGCGCGCCCCAAGAATCCGTGTCAAAGTGTTCATGATGATTTCACAGACACTAATGACTGAGCTGGTTAATTTACATGTGAACTGGCAGCCCAAGCAATATCTGTCACTACAAGCTCGAATGATATCACGTCTGGGGTACTGATTCGGTGTTCAATAACTCTGTTGAACTAACACACGAAACAACTTGATTCATTACAATGGTGACGTGACCTTCGCCGCATGGATGGTTTTGCTGAGTCATGGTAACTTGGGATCGGCCTTGGATTCATGGCCCGAACCCGCTCGGCCTTGGTGGGGACAAACAACGTCAACCGATTGGTTCACGGACCGGAAGCTAGTTGCCTGGATACGTTTAGTAGCAAAACAACCAGTTAAGTCGATACTTATGCTTGGACTTCGTAGCAGAGTGGTTGACAAGATATTCTAGCATAGCTCACTCAAAGGGAAGATGAGTTGGCCACTTCGAATCTTGGTTCCCCTCAAACGGGTTATTGACTACTCTGTAAGAGATGAATTCCGTGGTATCACATTTATGTGTGAACTTGAAGGTAACTAGTTAACAGCTCTAGGTGAAAATTCGTGTCCGAAAGGATTTCCGAGGCGTGGAAAAGAATGGTGTCAAGCACTAGCTCAATCCGTTCGATGAATTGTCTGTGGAAGAAGCGGTTAGGCTGCGAGAACGCAAGCACCCCGTTGAGGAGATTGTTGCCGTTTCTGCAGGATCACCCAAATGCCACGATGTACCCCGGACTGCAATTGCCATGGGCGCAGATAGAGCTATCCATATCAAGATGCCGGAGGAGCAGGCAGACTCCATGGAGCCCCTAGTAATTGCAAGATTGATTCAAGCCGTGGCTAAAAAGTAACAGTCAAATTTGGTCCTCCTGGGCAAGCAGGCCATAGATAACGACTTTGGTCAAACAGGACAATTACTTGCCGGCTTGTTGAATTGGCCGCAGGCTACGCAGGCTAGCAAGATTGAAATTGACGGAGACATTGCCAGGGTCATGAGGGAGATAGACAGAGGAACACAGACGTTCAAGGTCCAGCTAGCGATGGTGGTGACTACTGATCTACGGCTGAACGAGCCACGTTATGCAACAATTCCGAGCATCATGGAAGCCAAAAAGAAGAAAATCGAGCGGAGGGCTTTCAAAGACTATGGCGTGGAAGATCGAAAACTGCTGCAAGTTCTCCGGGTTCAGGGTAAGACGGGTTCAGGGTAAGTACCACTAATGTTTTCGTGCATGGAGACAATGGCCCCCAAACGGAAGGCAGGTAGCATTGTCGGAGATATCCCCGGGTTTGTGGGCAAATTGCGGGAACTGGGCGCTCTCTGGGGACAGTACTCCTCAGCTACGAATTCTTGAGATACTCGGGGTTTATCCATAGGCAGGTTTTGGACCGGAAGTGTATCTAATTCAGGGCTTGGGAAACCAAACCAAGATGGCCAGACAGTTAACAGTTGCAGTGATCACCATTTACCCTTTTCATTTCCCTGAGGTCAAACAAGACAACGTTAACCGAAAAGACTACTGTTATTGCCTTTGGTATAACCGTGACCTCTTGTTCCGTACAATGTGACGGGGGCAGACTTACTTGTTGACAACAGGTTGCTGTAGATTCAAACCGGGGTGCAACGTCAACAGAGGCATAAATCCAGGGAAGACAAAGGCTTCTTATCAAAGGTTTTATCATGCTTGCTCACAGGTAGTTAGCAATCAGGTAATGAGTCTGCAACAAGAAATCAGTCGCGGACTTGAGATGTGTTGTATTTGTAGAGCGCTGAACTCAGCATGCGAAATCCAAGATGCGTTATTATCTAATTTTGAACATTAAACACATCATGAAGGAGTGCCTTTTCCTCAGCATAGTGAACATGCTTGAGACCTGTAGCCGGACTGGCGCTCGTTCCACGACCCGCAAAGAGCACGCGGCGTCTAGCAAGATGTTCTGTCTCGTTAAGGACTGCATCTAATCGATCGCGTATGTAATGCCACGCTCCACCGTTGTAGTGCTCCTCTTGCGCCCAAACAATCGTCTTCGCATTCTTATACTGATTAAGATTAGATTTCACCTCAGCCCAGGGGAAGGGATGAAGCTCCTCTATTCTCGTGATGGCCACGTCCTTGATGCCTACCGCTTCTCTATGTTTTTGGATCGCGGCATATACTTGGCCTGAGCAGATAATAACTCGCTGTATGGATTCCGGATCCTCGATGGCTTGGCCGTGCTCGGGGTCGGTGATGACTGGTTGGAAGGTTGATGAGCCAGTGAAGTCAGCAATATCGGAGCGAGTTAGTGGGTGGCGAAGAAGAGATTTCGAGAAGAAAATGACGAGAGCTATATGATAGTCAGTAAGTGATTTCTGAAGCTTGGCCTTCAAAAACATCAAGAAAGTCTGGGGACTGTGTAACTGCACAGGCAAGTCAAAAGGTCTGCAAGGGGCATCTGCGGGAAATACATACGCTTTCTGTACTCTCTTCTCATCTGCCGACGTAGAACGTGAAAGTAATTGGCGGGCGTAGTCATGTAGACCAGTCCCATGTTGGCATCTTGATGGGCGCGCTCAGGTTCCGATGGGTATATCCTACCCTCCTCCGAGCAGAGCATCAAGAAGCGCTCGATGCGGGCAGATGAGTGCTCAGCGCCCTGTCCATCATAGCCATGGGGCAAAGAGAGGACCAGGCCAGACCGGTCAAGCCATTTCGTCTCACCGCTGGCAATAAAGTTGTCAATGATGACCTGCGTGTTGTTTGCGAAATCTCCGAACTGAGCCTCCCACATGACGAGTGAGTGTGGATCGGCCAATGTCACGCCGTACTCGAAGCCCAGGGCACCAAACTCACTCAGCGGCGAGTTCTCTACCTCGAAGGGTGCCTGCTCTACGGCAAGGTTATTCAGAGGTGTCCAAGACTCGCCAGTTTCCTGATCGTGCAGCACGGCATGACGCTGCGAGAAGGTTCCTCGTTGGACATCTTGTCCTGTAAGACGCACAGGATGTTTCTCAAGACACAGAGTTCCAAAGGCCAATGCCTCTGCGGTAGACCAGTCTACCGTTCCGTTGTCCAGGGCCTTCTTACGCCCCGTAAGGATTCTCTCCAAGTTACTGTGTAGCTGAAAGCCACTGGGGACGCTTAGAGCCTTGGCTGCCACCTGCTCAACGATTGCTTCGTCAATGGCTGTAGTGACGGGTAGTAGAACTTCGTTCTTTAGACTCTCCGGAGACTTTAGACTCTGCCACGGGGCCGTAAATGCTTCCCGAGACGAGACAAATCCCTTGCTGCTGTCGTATATCTCGTTCAGACGGTTCCAGACGCTTTCGCGCAGGCAATCGATCTCTTCCATCGTGAACGAGCCTTCGGACACCAGCTTCTGGACGTACTTGTCTAACGAGGGTGTTTGTGCAGCGACCTTTTGGTACATCAGAGGCTGCGTGAAGCTGGGCTGGTCGAATTCGTTGTGGCCAAACTTCCGGTAACAGATGATGTCCACAACGCAGTCGCTATGGAACGTGGCTCGCCAGTCTGCCGCTAGTTTACAGAGGAAGACAACCGACTCTACATCATCAGCATTGACATGGAAGATGGGGGCGTCGACAACCTTGGCAATGTCTGAGGCATAAGGGGTTGATCTGGAACAATGCACATCCGCAGTGAACCCAACCTGATTGTTGACAACAAGCCGAATGGTGCCACCCACATCATAAGCCGGCAAGCGCGACAAGCCAAGAGTCTCGTAGACAACACCCTGCCCTGCAATAGCAGCATCGCCGTGAAGAGTGACACACATGTTCCTCTTCTTCTTCGGGTCGTTGTTTAACCGCTGGGTTGCAAAGGCTCTGCCTGTGGCGACGGGATCAACTGCCTCGAGATGCGAGGGGTTCGCAAGGACAGAAATATCCACAGTATGCCCATCGGGAGAGACCCGCTGGCCCTGGTGGCCAAGATGGTACTTGACATCACCAGCCATGTTTCGCAGCATATCCGAGCGAACCCGCCCAGCAAACTCAGCAAATATGGCCTCTGGTGCCTTTCCATACACAGTTCCAAGCATGGTCAGGCGCCCGCGATGACAGCTGCCAATTGTGATGTCTTGCACACCATGGACGTCGGCGCTGTGGTCAATCATGGACATGACACCAGGAACGAGTCCTTCGGAGCCATCTAAGCCAAAACGCTTCTCGTTGGGGAACTTGGCGGCGAGAAATCGTTCAAAAGACGTTCCCCAAATGAGACCATCAAGAATTCGGCGTTTCTCCTCTCGCGAGAACTTGGCCGGGTTGGGTATCTCGAGACGATCCCTTAACCAGTCACGCTTGGCGCGGTCTGGGATGTGCAGGTACTCAACTCCATAGCTGCCGCAGTACCTCTGCTCGCAGGCTGCTATAATGTCACGTAAATTCATTGACTTTCTGCCCTCAGTTGCGTAGCGAGGAAGTATGCCAGGGCCGAGGTTGAAATGGCGGTCCATGTCCTTCTCGGTAAAGTCATAGTAGGATGGCTCAAGCTCGACGGCGCGTGCGAGACCAGATTGATTGGGACCCACGTGCAAGGCATTCACTCGTTCACCCAAGGGATCCGTCTTGGCATGATAGTGTCCTCGGGACTGATACGCGCGCACCAAATGCTGGACTTTGAGATGTAATAACACCTCGGCTGTCTGGCCGGAGTCGAGCCCCGGTGTGGCCAACGGTTGACGAGAGGATACAAGTCCTGGTGGTGGCTGGAAGGCCTCAGATGCGGGCCTTGACCTGTCCTCCATGTTACGGAAGTATGTCCTCCAAGAAACATGGACAGACTTTGGGTCCTGCTTCCACGACCTAAACATCTCGTCGATGTAGTTGGCCGCCCCTCCCTGCAGGAATGAGTCGGAGATACTCTAGGTTAGCTTAGTATCAGCACCTTGGATAAGTCTTGTATACCTTTTTCTTTTACTCACCGGCTGTGAATCTTTATCTAGATCTGATGATATAGGCACCAAGGGAATATCTTGGAACTGATGCTGTGCAATATGGCTCTCGCCCCTGGCCAACGCCTCTGCGGCCGATGCGAATGTCCTTTGGGCGCATGGTAGGTTCTTTGGCTGCACGCAAGAACAGGCACCGGATCTGACGATGGAGAGGCAGTAACCGACAGAGGTTGTACGACGATACCGAAACTTGAAGGCTTCCCGCGCCACCAGGGTTCTTTGGGCATAGAGCATCATCGTTGACGGTGTGCGTGTCCCCCAAAGCTTGGTGATGCTTCCAGATTTCTCAGGCGCAAAGTATGATCAGGTAACATGTAACCCTGAAGATTGCAACCTCAGTCTAAACAGTAAGTGACCGTGGTGATAATGAGGCCAGATTCAAAGGCATGATAGCATGGCCACCTCAACTCCCGGCATTGCCAGACAAGCCTCCGAGCTTGAACCAACAATTGCTCACACGTACTTCCCCGCCGTCGGGGTACCCCCGGGCCGAACGGATGTTGGTTCACATAAATCTATGAGCATATCCGTGACCCACGGAAACTCAAGCCGAGGCCCCGACTCTCGAATTTTAGCGTGCAGATGCGGAACAGTGACAACTCCGAATGTCTTCCCACTAAACATGCTAGGTTAGTCTTGGGCCTAATTTTAAACAAGCATCCAACTTATAATACTTGAAAAGAAGTCCTGCACTACTTGGGCTTCCCAAAGCGATAAGACAGAGAAGTTACTGGCGAAATTCACGACCTTGAACGCAAAGAGCATATAGGTTCCTACTAGATATATTAGGTACATTGCATAGGTAGAGTGATAAATATCATAATATTAAGGCAATAGAAATATTCTTAAGAGTCTCTTAACAAGATACATATTTGTTACTCTCATATCTAGAATTTTTCCCTTGGTGATATAACTAGCGATGTGGTCCGACGATGCGGAACACAAGAGAGCTTGAAAGATTGACAACTGCCGCCTCTTTTGTTGATCATTTTCTTTTTGACAGCACACGTCTACAGTAATTGAAAAACTCTGGGAGATGGAATGAAAGTTGAATATCCCTAATGTCCCGTCCTTCTCCATACTACTCAAGAAGCATCTGAGCAGGGTCCTCGATATAGTTCTTAACGATGTTCAGGAAGGAGACGGCTTCCCGACCGTCAATCAGTCTGTGATCGTATGTTACGGTGATATACATCATCTGTTAGATTCATCATGAGCTCGCTGATATACCAGGAAGGATTAAAAAGCAGCACCTACCGGTCGGATCTCGGGCTTGCCGTCCACTGCAATCACACGGTCTTTGATTGTGTTCATGTTGAAAACCGCAGCTTGTGGATAGTTGATCACCGGCGTCCCGAACAAAGAGTTAAAAATGCCAGGATTACTAATGGAAAAGTTGCCACCAGTGAGATCATCCATGGTCAACCTGGCTTCTCGGGCCTAGAGGTTAAATCATGAAGGTTAGTTAGCAGAACGAAATGCACTGGCGGAGTGATAGACTCGCCTTCTGTGCCACGATGGCAATTTCCTTTTCTAACTCGATTATGCTCAGCAAATCACAGTCTCTTACCACAGGTGTCACTAGGCCCTTAGGAGAGGAGACGGCGATGCTGATGTCGACGTAGTCTCGATAGGTGATGACCTCACGATCCGTGTCGATACTGGCATTGATCTCGGGGACTTGCTTCGCAGCAAGAGCTGTGGCCTTTGCAAAGGCACCCATGTAGCCTAATCTTACGCCATACTGCTTAGCCACGTCTTCCTTATACTTTACCCGCCATTGCATCAGAGCCGTCATATCAATCTCTTGAACCGTCGTCAGCGAGGCACATGTATTCTGAGACTGTTTGAGGCGTGTAGCAATGGTTTTGCGCATGCGTGACATTTTCTCCTGCCAAGGGTAAGCATTTCCGAAGCAAGACACTGTTATGCCACATCATGGCTTCTGGATATTCGACACATACCATGTGCTCGCCTCGTAGGGAGGATTTGCGTTTCGGGTCAACAGCATGCTCATCGATGGGCTGTGGTGGGCTTGCCGGTGAAGGACTTGTAGGAGCTGCGCGCCTTGTGGAGTGTGTTGAGCTTTCGATTGCCTGCTCTTTGTTTTCAACACTCTTGCTTTCTCCGGACTCTTTCTGTACGGGAGCCGGGTCATCCTGTGCGGTTTTATTGGAGGATTGCTTTTCGGGAACGTGAGATGTAGTGGCACTGTCCCTAGGACCGGTTTCTATGCGGGCGATGGGCTGACCAACTGTGACAACATCGCCTTCATGAGCCAACAGCTCAGCAACGACTCCCTCCTCGGCTGCGTTGACTGCCACATCGACCTTGTCCGTCTCAATGCTGGCAATCTCTTCATCCGCTCCGATTCGGTCCCCAACCTTCTTGTGGATGGTTGCAAGTGTGCCCTCGCTGATAGACTCGGCCATTGAAGGGACCTGGACGATAAGATCCGCATATCGAGCTCCACTGCCACTGAAATGACGGCAGGATGGCGTGTACGGGGTTTGTATCTTTTGATGGGCACGTGCCGCATCTATTGCAATTGGGGGAGTAAGCCGAGAGGGCCAAGCCACGTATTGTAGCGGTCGAACTTGCGACGCCGCCCGTTGACATCGAGTTTTCCTCAACATCCTTGTCCAGTATGTGGAAGTTGGTCAGAGAGCAAGCGACCAGGCGTGCCTTTTAGGATCGATAGAGCTGAGATCAAACTACGGAACAAGGATTCGCCCTTTACAAATGCAATTGCGGCCGGGCCCATTTGGAACATAATGACCGAGCTCTCGGTCAAGGCCCAGACGAGGGACTATGGATTGTCCTTTCCGGATGTTTCTTCCGAAAGGCCTCGAGCTCGGGTTCGGCCTCGGGTTTGGGTCAAGCGTTAACCGGCCCCGCACTCCCCATGCTTCAAATATTCGAGTTTTCTGTATGGACTTCAAATCATGTGCGTACGTTATCAAGTTCAATAGCGTTCAAGCCACTATTCACAGTTGCATAGGCCTACGAGATTCTTTATTGGCTTACTTTGTTCATCATTCTTGTTTAAGCTTTCAATACCTACCTGCCGTCGTAACTAATGGTGGGGCCTATCGAGATTGGGACGTCTTGAATCATCGCAAAGTATTCACCACTTACACTAACGTGTTCAGGATTCTCTAGACACTGTCAGGTGCCTAGTTACAGAATGTATCGGAAGGCCTTGTCCTGGCGATCAGTCAAGTCCGAATCAATGGCCACGCCACTCTGGATGCCCTCGGCACGCCCTTGTGATTCCACCATGTAGTCAACGTGACCCTCTGCCGCCTTTCTGTCCCGCAGTTTGTTTTCCTTGTCCAGCAGAAATGCGTAAACGACCAAAGTGATCATCAGGTAAACCAACGAAGCAATGCTGAGGATGCATCCCTTAAGATACCGGGGCGCGTCAGCCTCAGTCCAAGCCTGAGGTGAGATGATACAGCCGACGCAATAAGCCACGAAAAAGACTGTTGTGGTCGACGACTTCTTCGTGTTTCCTTTCACGTTGCTAGCCATGAGAGCTGAGCAGCTGCTGAGCAAGCAAGTTACAGCATTCGCCATCCAGGTTGCCAGGGCGGTCAAGGACCTCAGATGGGCAAACCTATCACCATCGAAGAGGACTGCTGGATTGGCGGAGGTGTCATGTTCAGCACAGAAAAAGGGCCGTACACGTTCGACTGTACTTGCTGTTGACGAGACGCGGGACAAAAGCTCCAAACCAAGTTGTCAGAATGTTCAGGGCACCGCCGGGCAGCCCCACGAGCATCGTAGTATACTTATCGTAACCGAAGCCGTTGATAACGATTGAAGAAAACTGCCGCCAGAGTTAGCAAGACCTGCAAATCAACGGTGAGGTCAGAATCCACTCGCCTTGATTATGGCTGTCGTGAGAGTAATACCAAGCGCCATTGATACGTAGAGCCAAGTGATGGGTGACTTGTAAGCTTCATTAAACTGAGATCGATTGAAGTCTGTGCGATCGCGGGTGCTGCGATCTATAGCGAGCCTCCTAGTGGCGATCTCTCGTTGGCGAGGCGTCAGAAACCAGGCTGTCATGGTGTCTCCTGGGAGCAGGAAGTAGAACAGCACCCCAGACGTGACAGTCAACCCACCAATGATAAAGAAGAGTACCCGCCAGGACTCGATAGCCAGTTTGGCACGGCCGAGCCCGAACATGATAAGTGCATTCATGATTTGAGCGAAGCCATTCATAGATACCCAAGTGGCAACGCGAACAGGGTGCTCTCGACGCTTGTACCAGACCGAGGTCAACATGACAAAGGCTGGAGAGACGGCGCCTTCGGTTAAACCGAGAAAGAATCGTGCAGCCATCATTCCTCCAAATTTTTGGGGGAGACCTACACAAACGCAGGCCACGCCCCAGACAACGATGGTGCAGCCGATGAAGGTCTTCAAAGGCAGTCGGCCGAGGAGGTATGCGGCAGGCCAGTTGGAAAGTAGCTGACCAAGGTAGAATACCGAGACACACCAGCTGTACTCTTCGCCAGTTAGGTTCAAGTCTGAGCGCAATCCGAAAATGGCAGCGTATGTAATCGATTGCTTGTCCAAGTCTGCGTTGGTCAGCCTGTTGTTCTCCAATTCGGATGATGGGGTTGGAAGAGTGTCAGAAAGAGAGTATACTCACACATGCAGAAATATACCAAGGTCATCAGAGGGAGCACATGGAGATCGAGCTTGCGTACGACTTGCCTCTCCTCGGCTTCATCGATAACCTCGAAAGTGACATGGGTGCCGTCTCTGTGCTCGATTTCAGTCGAAGCAGTAGTGGAGTCCTTGTTCTTTATGTCCTTCGTGTCCATGTTGCGTTACTGTTTGGTGGGTAGTTATAAACATTTGGTTGGAACGAGCACGAGAGGGATGACAGGAACAAAGGAAAAGAAGATCCCTGTGGCATTATATATAAAATTCTAAGACCTTAGTGGAAGTCTCGGCCAATCTAGGGTGTCATGTTATTGGGTGGCCTCTCAAGGAGACTCTGCCCGGCCCCAAGTTCTCAAGCCGGATCACACAATGCGGGGGTTCTCTCAGTCCGGGGCATTCGCGGGGTAAGGTTTGGTCTTGGGACCAGTGAAGTCAAGAGTCTCCAGGTTCTACCCCATCGAGTGGGTGAGCGAGTCATTCTACCCCGCGTGGGTTTCGGCTGATCTGGGGTCCAGGCTTTCGCACTGGTCTTTTGTCGATCCCCTGAACGGGATGAGAAATCAAGTCATTTGACTCCTGATGGGGTTAGAGGCACGAACCTTGGGCACGAATCCGGATCGATACCGGAAACTGTTCCCGAGCCCAGTCCTCCATGTAGCTCAATCACAAGTCTCGGTTGTTGGCTTCTAAAGAGCCGAACTCATATATTACACAGTGGGTATGAGTATTGATTGAATATAAGTAGTAAAGGTGTCTGATGTTTTCGCAGCGAGTCGCAATATAGCACAATAGCTTACCACGTTCTACCGCTCGGTATTACATGAGTATTATACAATCAATTTGTTTTGTCTTGATCGTTTCCTCTGTCAAAGAAGAATGGGTTCTTCCTTGGTTGCTAGCGACGTGCAATCCGAGGTAGGTACTGTCACTAAGAACTTACAGCAGAGGACGGAACCTCAGGTTGCTAATGGCATTCTCCATACACCACTCAGGAGAGGTATCTTACCCTTCATCAACCGGGGCATTTCTGGTATGATTGCAACCACGGTCATCCAGCCCATCGATATGGTCAAGGTAAGCATTGAACCAAGTTAACTCCCTTAAAATGACGTGCGCTTGCAACTTGTCGACAGTAGCCAAATGGGTGTGCCAAAACCCACGCTACTTTCGATAGCGAGAATGATTCTCGTCGAGTGCAGGATTCTCGACTTTTACGCTGGCCTATTCGCCGGTCTCTTCCGTCAGGGGATTTACACATCATCTAGATTGGGATTCTTCGATATGTTCATGAAACGCCTACAGCATCATCACCAAGTACGAAATACAACTGTCAACTTTGCAGAACGATGCGCCACCGGATTCTTAGAAGGTGGCCTTGGTGCTCTCCTGGCAAACCAACGGACCTTGCCCTGGTCCGAATGCAGACCGATGGCCTCCTCCCAGCTGCTAAGCGGAGCAACTATAGGTCGGTCATCGACGCATTGGTATCTATCACTAAAGCGGAAGGCGGTAGGGCTCTTTGGGCTGGAGCGATACCGACTATTGCCCGAGCTATGTCACTGAACCTGGGCCCCAACAAGTTGTTCACTATGAAAGACGTTAAGAATCCCTGCTGAAGCACTTTATTAAATGGGTTGAATTACCTCCCTTGCTTTTGGCTTCCAGACCCATGTGGTAACCACGGGCAAGAGCCAGTTCTTTATTCCATGCGGCACCAACGGTAATGGCAGATGCATAACCGTTGACAGCTTCAACTTCCCGAAGTCTGTTAGGGCCATCACTGAGGCACATTCCTGGGAATCCAAGGCGCTGCACGCCTGGGATCATACCAGCACATCCATTCGTGACAGTTGTCTGCCCAGATGTAACGGCAACTTTCTCCTTAATTGACATTTGAGCCACGAGTGCTGATGCTTGTTGATAGGCACTAGACCAATCTCCAAGTCCCTTCCCCGGCGCTTAACATTAGGTCCCTTAGATTAGTCGCTGAACGTTTCTAAGGCGTTACCTGCCCGACGTAGCAGGTGAGAGGGGTTAAGCTCACGGGTCGGGTATACGGGGGGGGCTCTGCCCGTAGCTCCAGATGAGCTCCTGTGCCTCAATGACATCGGGTGATGCGGGATATTGGCCGGCAATGCCCTGCTCGTAAATTTTAAAAATCTCAGCCAGCTTGTCAGGGGGCAGGCTTTCGAGATACTGTTTTTCTGCCTCGTCAATGGGCAAGTTACCGGGGATCTGAGCAGCAGCTATGGCAAATAGTGCCAAGAATGACAAGAGGTGAGAAACGGATAAAACTGCCATTTTCTTGAAATTTGGCTAGTTGGAGGGATATTCTTTGTCAGAATGCAAATGTATCTAGGTAGACTGGTGGGTATGTAGGGCCTTTTTAACCCCAACTGTATAATATACGCCAAATGAAGATAGGGGATAAATTTCCTCCAAACCTGGTCGGTCGCAGGCAACCGAGCGCGAATGCATCACGACATTAGCATCAGTTAATCTCGGACCTACGCAGAGTTGTTGCAAGGGTCCCTGGCCGAGGTGTCGATTCTACGACGTTATGTTAAGATCTAGCTTTTATTACGGTGTATTAGTAGCTGAATTGAAAGGTATAAGCCGACCAGCTGCCGTCATTGTCGTATCCAAGTATACGATGGCGAGAATAGACGATCCGGATTATCAGCGCCTAACTTTCAGTACATCGAAACGCGACGAATATACTTGTAAAATGGCTTTCAGTAATTCAACTTTGTACCTACTTTCACAACACTTGCGCCGCATGTTTCGCTCTTGTTCAGCTGAGATGGTTAACTTCAAGGGAACTCGGGTAGAGCGTGGCAGATATATTGCCGGGAACCTTCCGTCCGTCCTTCTTTCGGACCTGAGCAGTTATTTGTAGCCAAATACGAGGTTTTGGCCTTGGAAAGTGTCAGTGAACTGCCGGATTCCGTCCTGAGGCCATGGGATCGCCATGATGCCATCTTCGTACTCGGCAATGTGACAGACACCGGACTACCCTAATTGGCGTTCCTGAGCGGTGTTGCGACGCCTACAAATTGCTTTTATTTCAGGAATTTCTTTCTCCCTGGTATTGATGGTTCAAGCATATCATAAATCCTTTGTCTAGGAATTGATAGCTACATGGTAAATCATATCTAGTCGAGGTTACATTATAACCAGCCACGACAGCTTATTCAGGTTGCTCAAAAGAGATCGATACTGTAGCAAGATGTGGCAGGTATTCCCGCACTGGCCTTTGCTCTGAATTACAGTTAAGTTTTACTAGTGTGACGCTGAGCAAACTTGAACGAGGCTTGAACTAATATTAAACGAGAAACGAGCGTCTTGCAAACGCATAAACCAAGCCGATCCACACGCATCCGCTTATTGTACTAAGCCTCGAAAGCGAGCTCTATTATTAGGGTCAACAAGGCATACGATTCCGATTGGCCCTTTCTACAATTTATCCTAAAGATCACCAGTTTGTTATATTCTTTACCCTTAGTGTTACGACCCCCGTGGCTACGTCGCGTGGCCCCCACAATGTTCACCAATCATATCAGGATCACCACTCCCAGCTACGATCCTCTTCCGGTGGATCACTTGGTGTCACAGGCCGGGCACGGCATCAACGAACCTCAGGAACAACAGCCCTTGGTAATCAAGCTGGGTGATTTAAAGTAAAACCTGTAGGATGGAATATCCCACACAGAAGATAGAACCAATCAACTCACTACTGCTGCTCATTATGAATGACCCGACCTTCAATCCACTTTAAGCACATCCAGTGCAACACTTGGATCACGAAGCTCTAAGACTGGATCACCTTCATTTCACATTGAGCCATACGACCACCTTCAGTGTATAGATCACATTCATTAGCACTTTCATAGATTCTAGCTCACCAGCTATCAATAAAACTTCTTTACAGCAATAAGCCTAACACGCATTACTTGCCTATTAAGAGACGTGACACCTCGCACCGCTCAGCACCACGCCATGCGTCATCTGCCAACATAAGCCTAGTACAAAACAGAATTCTTAATATATTTAACTATACTATTTTAAAGAAAAAAAAATTCTATTAAATTTTTAATTATTTTATTTATAATAAAAGAAATACTCTAAGGTAGGATTTTCAATAATACATAGTGCAGTGGTTGGTATACTTGTCTGGTTGGCATGCTTATTACATATGTTATTCAAATTTTTTAAATAAAAGCAGGTATATAAAGAAATAGTAAGATATAAGCATGGGCCTATACTTTTTATTCCAAGGTAAGAACATTAAAGTTAAAGAGATACAATAGGTTTTTAAAGGACATCCGGTTCTAAGTATATTAGATATAAGCCAATTTAATATATTCAAACTTACTAATAGCTGTATTCTCCCGGGTAACTAGTAGTTATATAATATTAATATTATATTCTACTAGATCTGCCTTCATAGTAATAGCAAATTATATACTATTTCCTTCCCGTTATTATAAAGAAAATTGAATATAAATAGCGGTATATTTTCTAATAGCTTAGGAGGTAAGCATAGCCTCTCTAGAATGTTAATACAATTAGCGTCCACACATTATGAGATTAAACGGTTCAGCTCCTAACACTTAGGGCTTATTTACTACTCCACATTACATTAACCTAACACTTCAAGTACGTTCAGTGCAATACTTTAGTATTTCCTTCTAAGGGGGCTTTCGAATTTCTCTCATATTCTGTAATAACGAGTGGAGCCCATCCTTAGGCGCCAATTTATATCTCTCACCCTATGCGATAGACAGTGAATACCGAGAGAGATCGCGAGGAACGAAATACGAGAAACAGCCTAGACAAAACCGTGTTGGATATTTGACTGAGCGCAACAGGGCAGTTTCGGGTTTGACAGTGGGTCCTTTCCTATCTGGGCTGGGACGCCAACCAGTGCTCGCTTTTTCCCTGTTGTGGAAAACACGTGGGGCCGAGTGTCTCATCCCATGCGTGTCCTAAGATTTAGGCATCATGAAACCCCATTGGCTCTATGACGGGTGGAGGTTGCGTGGGCCATGCGCCCTCTCATTCTAAAACCAACGTCTCGATTGTAAACTCGTACTAGTTCCGATGTTAACGAGTCAGCCTCATGAGCCTCGACTTTACAAGTGCGATTCAACTTCTGAGCTCGAGCCATCTGAAAGACTGTAACTCATGCCACATTCACACCGCCACAACTCCTGAATACGTACTCATTCAAGCCCATGGATCTCTCTGGTCCTCCTGACTTGTCGGTCGTACAGGAGTAAGAGGTTGGGCCTTTGTTTATGTCAATACATATAAAGTATAGGCCATCACGCCAATGAATTCCTTCTCTTCTCCTACAACTTCTCATAGGATTACCTTCATTTTCTTCCACTGCCTCAGCGAATAATAGTATCATTGTCGCCCCCCTGCACCTTTATCACATGGAATTCGAGAGACAGCTGGGGTCCCAGCAACGTCTGGGCCTTACGTCCGCCTCCAAGAGGAGAGCCTCTCTTAATCGTTGCCAAGAACCCTTCCATACAGTGGCTGCCAGAAACGATCTTTCGTGGCGAAACAGGCGCAACTCATGGCTATCCAACTTAGCCTGTATCTTCATGATTACAGTTCCTCCTAGCCTCACTGTCTTAGGCTGGATCGCCTTCGAGTATTTTGGGGGCTCTCTCCTTAACGCATTGGGAGGGATGCACAAAGTCGGTTTCTTGTATTTTTTGAAATATTACGGGCCCGCCCCCAATGGTATAGTTGCGGTCGCGTACGTCGGTTGGGTATTGTTCCAAGCCTTACTCTACACAGTCCTGCCTGGCATGAGCACAGGTCAGTTGACTGCTGGAGGAGAGCTACTACACTATAACACCAACGGCCTTTCAGCTTGGGCCATTACAGTCTCGGTCTTTACGCTACTATGGCTGACTGGAGCCGTTGATCCATCTATCATTGCGCGCTACTGGGGTTCGCTCATTATCGTTTTTAACTCTTATGGGTATATTTTGTCCGTCATCGCCTATGTAAAGGCATACCACGCTCCGTCTCATAGTAGAGATCGCACATTCAGCGGTAAGTTGAGATTTCTCACTCCTCACGATAGCACAGAACTAATTACTTATATTCCTTGTCTAGGGTCCGCTCTTTATGACTTTTTAATGGGTATTGAGTTCAATCCTCGCTTTGGACAGGGCTGGGACTGGAAACTTTTTCATAACGGTCGTCCCGGCATCATTGGTTGGAGCCTTATGTAAGTCCATTTCTTTCCATCTACTAACCAACTGTGTTGCGAAGGTCGCTGACTGAGGTCTGCAGCAACATTTCATATGGAGCCCTCCAGTACCAAATTCATGGTTATATAACGAACTCTATGGTTCTTATCAACCTTTTCCAGGCAGTCTATGTTGTTGACTTCTTCGTCAACGAGAGCTGGTAAGTTCCACACGCAACGAATCTCTTTACTTTACTCACAACCTTCGTAGGTATCTCCGGACCATTGATATATGTCATGACCACTTCGGTTTCTATCTTGCATGGGGCTCCGCTACCTGGCTGCCTACGATGTACACGCTCCAGGCCCAATACCTCTCTCGTCACCCCGTGCATCTCTCACCACTGGCTGTTGCCTCACTTGTGGCAGTTGACCTCGGCGGCTACATAATCTTTCGTTCCGCCAACGCGCAGAAAGACAGCTCCCGCCTGAGTAACGGCAACTGCAACATCTGGGGGAGAAAAGCCAAAGTGATGCGTTGTACCTTTAGAACTGCAGACGGAAAAGAACACACGACCTTGCTACTACTTTCCGGTGAGACATTACCAAGATAAGATTTCCTAGTCCCTCTACTAGGCATACTTAGTAGAATTTGAAACAAGCTAACTTTATGAAAAGGCTGGTGGGGAATTGCCCGTCATTCGAACTACGTTGGCGACCTGCTGCAGGCATACGCCATGTGTGCTCTCTGTGGCACCAAACACCTCCTTCCTTGGACCTACGCGATTTTCATGACCTGGATTCTTTGGCACCGTTGTTATCGCGATGAAAAACGCTGTAGTATCAAATATGGAGCTCAATGGAAGGAGTATTGCTCGCTAGTGAGATGGAGGATGTTGCCCGGAGTCTGGTGAGAAGAAAAACGAGCTACTCAACCACAAAGTGTTTAAGGCGCGGAATTGCACTCCAATCAGCCGGTGATCTAACACCTTAGATACATTAGATAGAGGGAATTAGTCAGGTCCGATGAATCGCTTTGAATATACTAATATACAATGGGATATCATTATTATAGCAGGAGCTATAAGTGTATCTAATAGGATTACAGTTAGGGGCGTGATTCTTAAAGAGTATTATGTAAGTAGGTGAAAATTGCAGTACACACGTAACATAGCCGCGAGAATCGTAAGACTAAGAAAAAAATCCATCCAGCTATTATTTTCATATATGTTGCATTATTTAAAAGAGAAATAATACGAATACCGATTTTGTATTAACCTGTCTTATTGCAAGAGCCTTTTCACGTCCTATTACAGCTAGAGTATGATGGTGCTGGTTGGTGGTGGAGAAGGTGGATGGTTGGTGACCAGGAGTTGAACTAGGAGGTGACGTGGTTGCTGGATACGCAGCTATACGATGGGGTGAGTGTAATAAGATGTGGAGCAGAATGTTGTGATATTCTTGGTTGTCGACTTCCTTCTCTTTTATTAGTCTGTCAGGGAGGGGTTGGTTCTATCCCCCCTCCTTTTCTGGATATAAGAATAATATTGTGATAAAGGAAAGTGGAGCCCTTTCCCAGCCGCCAATCCAACACGAATATGGCCCAAACGCACCAGCGAACAACACGTCACTAGTAGGCGCAGCTCCGTGGCAGGACCCAGGGCAATCACATCCATGCACTGACGCCAGGGCTGCTGAACGAGTCAGCCTAGCAACCTGAACTAGTAGTCATAACGCCTTAGGACAAAGCTTGCATAAAAATTACTACATATCCGTAGTTTCCGAAGAAAACCCTGTCAGATTAACGCTGCCCTTGACTTTACTTAGACGAGCCGAGACGAGGCCCCACAGCATTGAATTCCAGAAACAGATTGACGCATTGTTCCCCGTATCTCGTTCATTGCCGCCTTTTTTTCCTTTTTCCCATCTTGATCGATCTCCTTTGTCCGGCTACTGCCGTAACGATAAGACCGTCCCACAGCAGATTCAAGATGCCGGAACGAGCTCAGCCAAACCAACGCAGAGCCCATACAAAGTCAAGGCGCGGATGCATTGACTGCAAGCGGCGTCGCGTCAAGGTAGGAGTCGAGATCCGCTGCGTTAAGGTTCCGACCTTTCGGGTTGATCTTATCTGCTTTTGTCCATCCCTCATTAGCTGACAGGGCGACTGTTTGCCATTTATTAGTGCAGTGAAGAGAAACCTGACTGCTCGTCCTGCATTCGACGTGGTTTGCTTTGCATATATCCGGCCTCAGCAACTTCATCGAGGCTGGAGAGCAGGAACATATCAGAGAGCCATAGCCCCGTTCCATCAGCCACCACGAACCAATGCTCCGACTTGAAACTTGTCCCGATTTCAGGGAATAGCCTTTCAGTTGCAACTATCCCAGATTGCACCTCAACGACAACCTTCGACATGAACGATTTGGCTTTGCTTCATCATTGGACCATCTCAACCAGCCTGGACATTGTCAGATGTCCACAGGTCGACTACTGCTGGCAGACTGTATTCCCGCGCATCGCCTCACGTCACCCGTTCGTGATGCACGGCATTCTAAGCCTCGCTGCCTTGCATCTCGCGTATAGAAAAGAAAGGACCAAGGAGAGCATTTTGGCAGCAATTCGCCACCACAACACGTCGCTGCAGGGGTTCCGCGACAATATACTGCACGTAACCAACGATAACAGCGAGGGTCTGTTTGTAAGTTCAGCATTGAACATCATTTACATCTTTGGCATGCTTGGACGTCCCAGCCGCAGCGACACTGCTGAAGTAGATTCAAGTTCTCCAACCACACGCGCCCTTGGCAGTGAATGGATTCCTATGATCCGTGGAGTGCGGGCCGTTCTACATCGCGTATACGACCATGTGCGACTTGGTCCGTTAGGCCCCCTGCTCGAACTTGGGAACTGGAACGAATTGGATATGGATCGCGAACTATTGCCAGAGGACGAGTATCTCTACCAGATCCAGGAAACATGGGCACTCAGCGAACAAAACGAAACTTATAATGAGGTATTGCAGGTTCTGCGGAGATGCTTTCTTTATGCCAGCCAGTTCAAAATGATGGACAAGCAGACTTTGGAGAAATGGAGTTACAATCGAAGCTGGGCAGCACCTTTGGTCTTCCTGCACTGGGCTCCAGACGAATATTTCATGCAGCTGCAACAGCGTCAGCCCCCGGCGCTGATTCTGTTTGCTTACTTTGGAGCCTTATTGCATGATCTTAATGACTTCTGGTTCTTGGAAGGCTGGGGCCGCGATATCGTACAAATAATTAATGAACAATTAGGTAGTTACTGGCGGCCTTGGATGGACCGTCCTCGACAGGCAGTAGGATTGGCTTGAATCAGCAGATAATGTCAAGAGTTTTTCTATAGTGTGTAAAAGTTATTTGTTTTTAGATATTATCTTATTAATATAAGGATAATACTTCCCTTGAGTTGTTATGTCATGTTGTTATGCTGTAATATAATGTATTTATCTTACTATTTTGCTTCGCGACCTGATTATTACTAGCTATCAATTAAATCTCAAGGTTCTAAGGAAATTAAAGAATCTTATTTAATTTAATATTAAGTAAGGTTACTACATTTTTTAATATAACGTAGTTGATAAGCGAGTTGGCCAGCATACTGTGCAGCTAGTAATAGCTTACCCTATAGCATTATAAAGCTTAAATAAATTAGCTAAAAATTAATTAAAAAGATTTTCCTAAAGTTGTAACGGCTGCACCTAACCATTACGCCATGAGGCAAAAGATTGGCTAATAACTGCTATTGTAGCAATTACAGTGGTGCATACAGCTGCTTATGGAAGCCTTGCAGTGTCACAGCGTAAGACCAGACCAGGTTACCCTAGACCGATAGGCCAAGTGGATCTCAGTCACGTGGCGATACGTTATCGCAGAAGATCTTGACCGACCGCCAGATAGCTCCCGAACGTAGCTCCTCGAGCTACGTCTTGTCAATAGAGCCTGACCTGCCGGCAGTGCCTATCCGTAGCAATAGAACCTATCCGCCTAAAGCGTTCCCTGTTCACCTGTATTCCCGAGCCTGACCCGTGACACTACGTAGCTCCTCCCCTTTGGACGCTGAACGCAATGCCTACCCACCCGATTCCCCCGGCTATCCCAGGGAACCGCGCCGAATATGAGGCGCAATACGCGAAAGACCCCGATAGATGGTATCAGTACCTAAGTGAAGCCTATGCCTGGATGGCAGCGCAAGAAGAAGGTCAAACCGCTACTGATCGGAAGCTTATAGAGCTTCAAGTCCAAGTCGAAGCCCAGCAGGAGGAAATTCTAAACCTCCAGAATATAATACAGACAATGCAAGTCGAGAAGTCCGCAGCGATGATGCAGAAGTCATGGATAGAGGACCGACTGGATAAGAAGGAGAAGGAACTAGAGATAGCCCAGGGCAAGGCCTATAAGGCTCAAGAGGAAGCCCGTCAAGCCGTGGCCGCCCGACTCCCTACTGTAGCAACCCTGACACCCGTCACATCTGACCCTGATGCTAAGGCACAAATAGCTGAGACTATGGAAACGCCTTCACCTCCTGCTACACAATCTGCCGCCTCCGCCCAGCTTTCAGAACGAATCCCCGACCCTGATAAGTTTAAAGCAACCCGCGCCGACCTACGACGCTTCTGTGACGCCGTCACTGAGAAGCTAAGCCTGAACCGAGACCGCTATCCAACCCCTATCAGTCGTATGGGCTATGTGAACAGCCGGCTGAATGATGATGCCTATAAACTCATACAGCCGTATATTCGTCATGGAATTTGCCGCCTACCTGACTATACTGATATCCTAGATATCCTGCAGGGTGCCTATGGAGACCCTAATGCAGCCCGAACTGCACGAAGAAAGCTAGACACCCTTCGACAAGGCAATAGAGACTTCTTCTCCTTCCATGCAGAGTTCCAGAGCCTAGCCTTAGAAGGCGGCATAGAAGGTGACGCCCTGGCCCCCTTCCTAGAGAAGGCCGTCTCGAAGGAACTATCAGAAATGCTCCTCCATAACCCGCCTGCCGATTACAGCTACCACACCCTCGTATCCCACTTCCGAGGACTAGATATCCGCCTGCAAGAACACCGCGAGAGGACCCGACCCTATATCTCCAGGAAACCGACTACCACAGCTTATGTTAGACCTACCTATATCCAGACCACACGACAGGAAAGGAAGTCTCCCTCACCTCAAAGGGGCCGTAGCCCCCCAGAGAGAGCCCAGCCCTCAGGCGACCCTATGGACCTAAGCAACCAACGCCGCTACCAGCGCCCCAGCTATCGTCGGGAAAACAACCAATGCTTCCGTTGTGGCTCATCTACTCACTATATCCGCGACTGCCCTGAACCAGATACCGGCCCAGCCAAGTTCCGACATGCCGCTATCACCTATAGTCCGCGCCACCCCAGCCGTCAGGAGTCTCCTAAGTCCCCGACCTCTAGCCGATCTGACTCCCGTAACTCGCAAATCCATCAGGAAAACGGGGCAAGCCTGTCCTAAGTCGGCGACAGGCTCTCGCCTCTCCAATACCCGCACTGAAGATCAGACTATCTACTGCCGCCGTCCATGGGATCCCTATCGAAGACGAAGGGAACCAACGTTCTAACCTGATGATTCTACCAGCTAACCTAATACCGACTGGGAAAGACCCTATACCCTCCTACGCCATGACCGACAGCGGGGCGGAAGGGAAAGGATTTATCGATGAAAGCTGGGCAAAGTCCCAGAACTTACAGCTTTACCCCCTAAAGAGACCATTCGAGATAGAGGTCTTCGACGGCCGACCCGCCGAGAGTGGGCAGATTACCCACTATGTCCGTGCCGGACTCCGGATCGCAGACCATTTCCAGAAGAGTATGCTATTCTACGTCACCCGGCTAGCCAGCTATCCCATAGTCCTAGGGATGCCCTGGCTAAAACAGCATGACCCCCAGGTGGGCTTCGCAACCCACACCTTCACCTTTAATAGCCCATACTGCCAGAAGTTCTGTAATACGCCAGCTAAACCTACAAAAATCAAAGCCCTACAGACCATCCCAAAGAAATTCCTCCGCCAACTAGAACAGAGCATCCCTAAGAACCTAAGGAAGAAGGATATCCTCCCTATATCCCTAAAGGCTGTCCGATTATACAGCCAGAGACCAAGCTGCCGCTTCTACACCATCACACTCGAACAGATTGACCGAGGACTACAGGATAAGACCGAAGATTTCCAGTTGCCCGAGGAATTACAAGAATTCCAAGACGTCTTCTCGCCTAAGGAAGCCGAGAAGCTACCCCCGCACCGATCCGGAGACCACCACATCGAACTGGTACCTGGAGGGAAGCTACCCTTTGGGCCACTATATGGAATGTCTCGTGAGGAGCTGAGAGCCCTACGAGAGTGGCTTAGGGAGAACCTACGCAAGGGATTTATCCGACCTAGCTCTTCGCCTGTCGCGTCGCCAGTACTTTTTGTAAAGAAACCCGGCGGCGGACTTCGATTCTGCGTGGACTACAGAGCCCTAAACAACATCACAGTCAAGGACCGCTACCCGCTGCCCCTGATCAAAGAGTCCCTAAACAACCTATCCGGCATGAAGTACTTCTCCCGTATAGACATCGTATCTGCCTTTAATAACCTCCGAATAAGGAAGGGCGAAGAATATCTCACAGCCTTCCGAACACGCTTTGGATTATACGAATCCCTAGTCATGCCCTTCGGACTAACAGGAGCCCCTGCAACCTTCCAACGTTATATCAACGACGCCCTAAGAGAACACCTAGATATATTCTGTACAGCCTACCTAGATGATATCCTGATATACAGCCGAACCCGAGAGGAACATATAGAGCACCTTAAGCTGGTGCTCCAGAAGCTCCGAGCCGCAGGGCTCTATGCCAATCCTGCTAAATGCGAATTCCTAGTTAAGGAGACGAAGTTCCTAGGCCTAATCGTGGGCCAGGAAGGGATTAGAATGGACCCTTTGAAAGTCGAGACGGTCAAGAACTGGAAGACACCGACCTGCCTGACAGATGTGCAAGCCTTTATCGGCTTCGGGAACTTCTATAGGAGGTTCATCCGTGACTTCTCAAAGCTCACGGCACCCTTGAACAGACTGACGAAGAAGGACGTGCCCTTCGTATGGGATGATGCCTGCGAGAAAGCTTTCCTAAAGCTGAAGGAAGCCTTTACAACAGCCCCGATCCTACGCCCGTTTGACTGGACCAGAGATGTAATCCTTGAGACCGATGCCTCTGACTACGTCTCGGCGGGAGTGCTATCGCAATATGACGACGAAGGAAGGCTACACCCGGTAGCCTTCTTCTCAAAGAAACACACAGCCACCGAGTGTAACTACGAGATATATGATAAGGAACTGATGGCAATTATCCGCTGTTTTGAGGAATGGAGACCCGAACTAGAGGGCGCACCCTCGCCGATCAAGGTGATCACAGACCACAAGAACCTAGAGTACTTTACGACAACGAAGCTACTGAACCGAAGACAAGCCCGTTGGTCCGAGTTCCTATCTCGTTTTAATTTTCAAATTAGCTATCGACCCGGAAAGCAAGGAGTTAAGCCCGATGCTCTGACCAGGAGGTCAGAAGACCTGCCTCAGGAGGGGGATGAGCGCCTGGCGCATCAGAGCCAGGTAATCCTAAAGAAAGAGAATTGGCAGCTTCCACCCTTGAAGGTTCAGAGGGCCCGTATACGCCAGCCGCACCTACAAATACCTGCAGCCCCAGCAGAACCAAGTCCTTCCATAGACTTGCCGGGGGATATCGACCGCCTATTAGAAGAGGGTTACCAGACCGACGACGACCTACAGTCAATACTGCAGGCCGTAAGAGAAGGCGCCCAGCGCCACCCGAAGATCACCCTGGCCGAGTGCACTATCGTACAAGGCCGACTACTCTATCGAGACCGCGTTTATATTCCAGACCACAACCCCCTGAAGGCTGCCCTGCTGAAAGCAAGTCACGAACACCCCATAGCAGGCCACCCAGGCCGCGCCCGCACTTATGACCTACTCTCACGCGACTACTACTGGCCTGGAATGCTATCTTATGTAGAACGATGGGTTAAGAATTGTCACACCTGCCGAAGATCGAATCCCGCCCGAGATGCAAGACAAGGAGTCCTAAAGCCCCTGCCCGTGCCAGAGCGAGCTTGGCAGCACCTATCAATGGACTTTATAACCCACCTGCCACCTAGCGAAGGGAACGATGCTATCCTGATCATAGCCTGCCGACTTACGAAGATGAGACATATTATAGCCTGCAAGGGAACCTGTGATGCCGAAGATACCGCCCGATATTACCTAAAGGAAGTGTGGAAGCTACATGGCCTTCCACAGACTATAGTATCTGATCGAGGACCTCAGTTTGTGGCTGAATTCTGGAAGAAGCTTAACCAACAGCTATCCATCAACGCCCTTCTATCAACCGCATATCACCCCGAAACCGATGGACAGACCGAGCGGCTAAATGCCATACTAGAGCAGTACCTGAGAACCTATGTGTCATACCTGCAAGACGACTGGAGCCGATGGCTCCCCCTGGCCGAGTTCGCAGCGAACTCATTAAAGTCTGAGACCACTAGGATATCCCCGTTCTTCGCGAACTATGGATTTAACCCCCGGATGGGCTTTGAGCCTACTATCACAGTCAGAGGAACCCCTGCCACGAGAGATGCGGAACAGTTCGCACAGACGATGAACGAGATACTAGAGTACTTACGCTCCGAGAGCATAGCCGCACAAGCCCGTTACGAAGACCAGGCGAACCGTCATAGAAGACCCGCCAGATGCTATCGAGAAGGCGACTATGTCTGGCTCGATGCCCGGAATATCAAGACCTTGAGGCCACAGAAGAAGCTAGACTGGAAGAACATCGGTCCCCTTAAGATCACAAAGGTCATCTCCCCATATACCTACCGGTTAGATCTGCCTGCGAGCATGAAGATACACCCGGTGTTTCACACGAACCTGCTCAGACCCGCCGCCACCAACCCCTTGCCAGGCCAGAACCCAGACCCGCCGCCGCCTATCGAGGTCGAAGGAGTGGAAGAGTGGGAAGTGGAAGATATCCTCGATTCCCGTTGGGATCGCCGCGGCCGTGGAGGCCGCCCCAGACTGAAGTACATAGTGAAATGGGCAGGATACACCGACCCAACTGAAGTCCCTGCCGACTACGTGGATAACGCTGCTGAGGTCGTAGCCAACTTCCACAGGAGGTATCCCGATAAGCCGGGACCGCAGAAAAGGGCCTGATGGATGAGACCACGGAGTGCCCATCTCGACAGAGCTCGATGCTAGAGAGGGGGATACTGTCACAGCGTAAGACCAGACCAGGTTACCCTAGACCGATAGGCCAAGTGGATCTCAGTCACGTGGCGATACGTTATCGCAGAAGATCTTGACCGACCGCCAGATAGCTCCCGAACGTAGCTCCTCGAGCTACGTCTTGTCAATAGAGCCTGACCTGCCGGCAGTGCCTATCCGTAGCAATAGAACCTATCCGCCTAAAGCGTTCCCTGTTCACCTGTATTCCCGAGCCTGACCCGTGACAATAATATCTCTTTAATAACTACTATAAGTTTTAACTTTTTATTTATTTTAATTCTAATTAATATAATAATTCTTTAAGTTTTAAAATATATATAAAAAGAGTTAAATCCTCTATCTAAAGGTAAGAGATTTAAGCTATATAATTTAGAGAGTTATAAGTCTAGCCTTTATATACTAATTAGAGATTACTCTAAAAGAGGATTATATTATTATCTAAATATATATTATAAATATTTCTCCTTTTAATTATACCTTAAGGTGAAACCTCTTTAATAGTCTTACTTTAAATTTTATATTTATATAATAGTTTACTTTAACTTTAATTATTATACTTATTATTACTTAATTACTATTTTATCTCTCTATTAATATTTAATTTTAATAAGTTTTAATAGTATAATAAAAACTCTTATAAAATTAAAAATAATTATTACTTTTTTTTCTTTAATTTTAATAAAGGATTAATGGAT
>NC_030994.1:2995719-3001259 GCF_000149955.1 Fusarium oxysporum f. sp. lycopersici 4287 | reverse complement strand
TACATCGTCGTCAACATGGCATTCATTCCCGACGCGATTCCATCCCAAACTCACGGAAAACTATCTGATCTAGAGGAACAGATAATAGTTCAATTCGTCCTTGCCTAGATTCGCGAGGATTTCCCTCGCGATTGCGTTTTGTGGAAGAAATGGCCAATTCTCTGCTTATAGACCGCGACGCGTCACCTGTTGGCAAGCGCTGGGCTCATAACTTCATAAAGCGACAACCAGAGCTAAAGACGCGTTTATTTCGCAAATATGACTATCAAAGAGCTAAATGCGAAGATCCGACTATTATTCGTGGCTGGTTCAGGCTTGTACAGAACACAATCGCGAAGTATGGTATCCGATCAGATGATATCTGGAACTTTGATGAGACTGGCTTTATGATGGGCGTTATTATGGCCGGAATGGTTGTCACCGGTTCAGAAAGGCAAGCAAGACCAAAATCAGTGCAGCCTGGAAACCGGGAATGGATTACTGTGATCCAGGCGATTAACGCAGAAGGCCAATCGATCGCGCCGTTTATCATTGGTGCAGGCCAATATCACCTTGCGAATTGGTACCGAGAATGCGACCTCCCAGGCGATTGGGTTATTGCAACGAGCCAAAATGGATGGACAAATAACGAGCTGGGTCTCGAGTGGCTAAAGCACTTTGATCGATCTACAACTAAACGGTTAAATGCTCGGTATCGTCTTCTGATCCTTGATGGTCACGAAAGCCACCACTCGGCCGATTTCGAGAGATATTGCCAGGAGAACAAGATTATCACGCTCTGTATGCCTGCTCATGCATCTCACCTACTCCAACCCCTTGATGTTGGGTGCTTTGGGCCGCTAAAACAGGCTTATGGTCGAGAAATAGAGCATCTGATTAGATGCTCTATAACCCATATTTCTAAGACCGAGTTCTTTTCTGCCTTTTATGCTGCATTTAAAGATACTTTTACTGAAAGCAATATCCGGGGAGGTTTTAGAGGAGCTGGTCTTGCTCCTCTTAACCCGGAAAATGTAATCTCAAAGCTTGATGTGCAGCTACGGACTCCAACGCCTCCCGGGGAGGCTGCTAACCCTTCGACCCCATGGGTTTCAAAGACCCCAAAGACAGCAACTGAGGCTCAATCTCAATCTGAATACCTCGAAAGGCGAATCAGAAGTCATAAAAGCAGCTCCCCAGAGTCAATAATTGAAGCTTTAAAGTCTAGTACTAAAGCAACAAAGGCAGCTCTACATCGGCTAGCCTTAGTAGAGGCTAGGTTAAAGGATCTTGAACAAGCAAATAAGATACTAAGCCGGCGCCGAAGGGCAAAAAGGACTAGACTACAGAAAGGAGGGGCGATGACAGTACAGGAAGCATCGCAAGTAGTTGATCAGATGGATGTTGATGCGCAGGTAGTGGCCGAATCATCTAGAAATGGTGCTCGAGGAAGGTCGGAGCGCCCGGGTGGTCGGCGTTGCGGTGTATGCGGCAAGGCCGGGCATAATGCAAGGACCTGTCGGGTAGTGATTGAGACCCCAGGAGAAGAGTATAGCGAGTAGTTTTAATTGATTAGATGGTTTATGGTGGTTTTAAAGCGATTTAAAGTCAAGAGGTTGAGATTTTTGTGACACTCGCTTATCTGTGACACTCGCTTATCATACACGTTACTTGTATAAACTTAGCTTTCTAGCTATTTATAAAACCTCCTAATAGTAATTAAGCCTAATATATATTATATCTACTTTAAACAGATATAATATTTTACCTTACTTAGTATTATGCCTTGTAATCCTTATAAATATAAACCCATTAGAGTATAGGTTACTAGTTTAGAAACCCCATTGTCATATAAGAATTATTAAATAACTCTAAGAAGGATTATATATATTATAATAAAATAATTAAACTATTAAAGCTTTTATTAACTAAGTTATTTAGGCTTACTGGAAAAGTTAAACTATAATATTTTATTAAGGTAAGTTATATCTAGGCTGGTAACTAGAAGCTTTAATAGATAAGAGAATACAAGCTATTCAAGTTCACAAGATTAATAGTTAATGAATTTAAACACGATGCTTATAATGGTACGGCTCGCTAAGTTGCACTTAACTATCAGATCGTATAAGAGCCCATGTTGCGGATTGGAACTCGGCGATAGAACAGGGTATCAATCTCCTGGTAAGTTCGACCCTTAAGCTCAGGAATATAAAAGATACAGAGAATAGAAGCGAAAGCAGAGAGTCCACCAAAAATAAAACCAACTTTGCCACCGAGGTTCTAAAGCAGTTAGTATTTTTATTAACTCGTGTATTGGAGAGAAAAAAGCTTACACCCGCGTCAGGATTCACCATGTATGGGACAGCGAAAAACATTATAATACCAAAGATGGCTTGGGTTGCTGTAGCCAAAGCTGTAGTTCGCGCCCTCTGAGATAGAGAGGATACCTCGCCTAAAAGAACAAAAGCGACCGCACCGATCGTGAGGAAGTAAACGAAAGAGAAGACAACGGTCAGAGAAGACATGACCCATTTGGCTGCACCTGTTGGCACAACGTCGAGGATACCGATGAGCAGAAGAATCGAGGTACAGGCGAACATGCCAACGACGAAAACGGGACGGCGACCATAGCGGTTGACGATGAACCACGAACAGATGTTGCCAGCTACACCACAAGCGGTGACACCAACACCGAGGTTGAGAGACTTTCTGACATCGAGGCCAGCGAGTTGGAAAAAGTAGGTTGAGAAGCTGAGGACGAAGATGATACCTACGGCGTGCTGACAAGCAAATACGCCGATTGAAATCAGTGTCCGGATCCTATCAGTGCCCTGAAACGCAGAGATGTATGAGGGACTGGCCATACTGGCTTCCTCTTCAACTGTCTGTTGAATGGCCTGAAGCTTTTCTGACGCTTCGAATTCGGATCCGTACAGGTTTTGAAGGACAGCCCTGGCTTCTTCCGTCTTTCCAGCTCGCACGAGGTACCAGGGCGATTCTGGAGAGAGAAAGCTACCGACGAAAAGAAAGACAGAGAAGACCAGCTGCGCAAGGAAAGGCCCCCGAAAAGCCCACACATCGTCCCTGTTACCGAAGCCAGAGGTGACCGAGTTGGAAATGAGCTGGCCGACAGCAATAGCGAGGTTCACGCCAGCAGTAGAGAGACCACGTAGGACAGTCGGGGCGATCTCGGAGCATGTGATTGGGCCAAGGGTCAGGTAGAAGCCGACCCCGACGCCGAGGATGAGCTTGCTGACGACGAAAGCGGCGCGAGTTGAGGCAAAGGACTCTCCCATTATGCCACTTGTGACAATCAAGACGCCCAAGGTGAGACTTTTCTTGCGACCCATTCTATCAGAGATGGCACTGCAAGCGAATCCTCCAAAGAACTGACCGACTGAGGACACAATGTTGAAGGCGGTCAACCAGTCAGCGGGGATAACCCAGTCGCCGTCGAGTTCATGACTTGGGAATTGATCAGAAGCAATGGTCGTACGGATAGATGCTTTGGTGACTTACCCGTAGTATTTGCGAAAGGCGGGCACACCAACCATGGCGCCATTAACTTGCGTATCGAAACCCCCTTGGTCGACAGGTTAGTTCTACATGTCGTGATATGGTTTGCTTGCGTGATTGAAGAAATGGGAAGGAAGACTCACAGCCGACAGCACACATGCACCAGAAGAATGACCACCAGATAATCTTTGGGTGCTTTCTAGCAACATCCCTGAATGTTAGATTGTGTTCATTGGCATTGGCAACCTGTATCTGATCAAGGGTGTGCTTGTCGGAGACTGCCATATGTTCAACAGTCGCATCTTTATCGCTTGAGGTGCTCTTTTGGTCGATCGAGTACTGGTTAGTGGTGGTCATGGTGCGATTGGTATTCAGCCGTGCTTTTTCCTTTGAAGAGATGCTGTCCTCCAGATGCTGGCGGTTACGTGGTGGAGAGTAGGTTGACGAACAGGATATGCCATGTATCTTATATCATTTTGGCTAACAGACACTGTCTACAGCAACGATTTAGCTTAGCAATGTGCAGCCGCTTCCCCCCCGCAACAAATAATCGCACAATCTGGGGAAGGTTTAGTCTAATCAGCGATGTGGTTAGCGTGGCTCTCAGTCTCGTTCGTCAGGCGGGGAAGCATAAAAGACATATTTAGTGGCGTCACTAAAATGTCGGATTAAGCCCCGACACTCCGCTAGTTCGTAATCAATGCCCTCGGATAAAGGAAACGAAACCAACCAGTCTCTACCAAACCCATCGTTCCCCTTTAACATTCTCCCCCGATATTCCGCACTCCTTCTTCTCGACATGGCATCGAAATCCCGGCTTCGATCGGACTCCCATCGTGGGCCAATTAGTCGCACCAGCTCCACATACGTTCGGAAACGAGCCACCAAAGCATGCCAGGTCTGTCGCGCACGGCGGACAAAATGTGATCAACAAAGACCTGCTTGCTCATTCTGCGTCAAAGCCGGCGTGGAGTGTGTTTTCGATCTCGATGAAAGGGCAACTTTTGATCAAGCAAGTCTTGCAATCATAGATCGACTCGACCGATTGGAGCGCAAGATAGATGCACAGTCACAGCCTGTCATGCCAGATATTCCTGGCCAGACATTACCCCGAAATCAGGTTAATCAAAATCTTTCCTTTTTTCCTTGTACGGTAGACAAGGTTTTGCAATGGGATGTCTTCCGCGACGCTTCCTCCCCGACTCTCACAGCCAGCACACAGCAATCCCTTGCATCACAGCCACAAGGCGGCAATGATAATACAGAGACTTCGTGGGTCGGCGACATCCTCGACCGGACTTTATGCGACCGATGGCTCGACAACTTCTTTGCCCATATACACGTCAAGAATCCGATTCTGGATGAGACGGAAACAAGAAGACTAGTCTCGAGATTGTGCGCAAGGGGACTTGACTGGGACGTAGAGTCAGGCCTGGCTCTTCTGGTGTGCGCCAACGGAGCCATTGCTCGTCCCTTGCAAGAAACCCTTCCTTTTTCGCATTCAGACCGACGCATGGCGATTTCCTTGCTTAGTGCAGCGCAGAGAAGACTCGGTGGGGGATTGGGTCCCACGGGCCTGATACAGGCTCAGTGTGCCTTTCTATCAGGAGTTCTTCTCATGTCACTGATGCGTCCCGTCGAGGCTTGGACGACCTTTGTCCATGGTTTGGCTATTTGCCAGACATTTGCTTGCACCCAACAACGTGATCACGATGTGGGACAGATGGGTTCTCGGGAGGCCTCGGAGCAGAGTGTCCTGTGGGCATGCTGGAAGTCTGAGCAGGAGCTCAGGTTGGAACTGGGAATGTCCAACTTTACTTGTCTAGCTGATGACCCGCCTGAACTATTTCCCAACCCCCCTGAAGGTTGTGAAGGTCATGTAGAGCAAGCGTGGTACTTTTACCTCTCTGAGATAGCGCTCTGGAGGCTCGAGGTGAACGCTCGTCGTTTGATGACTCAGATCCAGCATGAGGACTGGCCGTCGGTCTCGAAAGCCATAAGTGAGATTGGCCAAGATGCATCAGATCAACTTGAGACATGGAAGA